>NC_064810.1:149333263-149382055 GCF_023721935.1 Panthera uncia
AAAAAAAAAAAAAGAACTGACATCTTAATAACAATATTGGGTCTTCTAATCCATGAACATGGAATATCTAAATCTATACCTATAGATATATTTTGAAATGTTTATTTATTTTTGAGAGAGTGCAAGTCGGGGAGGGGTAGAGAGAAGGTGGACAGAGGGTCTAAAGCAAGCTCGGTGCTGACAGGATGACAGCAGCGAGGCTGATGTGGGGCTCGAACTTACGAACCACGAGCTCATGACCTGAGCTGAAGCTGGACGCTCAACCAACTGAGTCACCCAGGTGTGCTTATCTATATATTTTTTTAAGTCTTATAAATATATATATGATTTATATGATTGAAAAAACATATGTATATGATTTTAAAAACTTGCGAATACTTCAGAAGTCAAAGAAGACGTCATAATGGAAATTTTAAAACATTTACAAATGAGTCATAATGAGTGATAACATATTAAAACCTGTGGGTGGTATAAAAGATAGTACTCTGTGGGATTTTCTATTGAAAATCAGAAGACTGAAAACAAACAAAATGCCCTTCATAAAGAGAACAATAGAATAAATCCAAATAAGTAAAGGAAGGAGATAATACAGTTAAGACAGAGATAAATAGAAATAAAGAATATAACAAGAAATGGGGCACGTGGGTGGCTCAGTTGGTTAAGTGTCTGACTCTTGGTTTTGGCCCAGGTCATGATCTCACGGTTTTGCGGGTTCGAGCCCTCCATCGGGCTCCGTGTTGGCAGCATGGAGCTTGCCTGGGATTCTCTCTCTCTCAATCTCTCTCTCTCTCTCTCTCTCTCTCTCTGTCTGTTTCTATCTCTGCCCCACCCCCACTCACACTGTCTCTGTCTCTCTCAAAGTAAATAAATAAACTTAAAAAATATACATATATATAATAAGAGAATCAATAAAGTCCAAAATTGGTTCTTTAAGTAGATGAGTAAGTTAGACAATTAAATAAAAATTAAAAAACAGAAAGTACAATAGAGGCTTTTACATATGAAAGAAAAAGGAATATAAAGGTACAGCAAGATTAAAAATATTAACCAAATGCTAATATCAACTTTATGTCAATGAATTTGAAACTTCAATGAATTAAATTCCTAAAACAAAATGAATCCAATGGACTCCAGAATACATAGAAAGGCTTACAAGTTCTACAATGATGGAAGAAATGAAAGCAGAAGTTAAGAATCTTTTCACAAAGAAAACACTAGACCTAAAATGTTTTTCAGGAGGTCTACCAAACATTTATGAAACAGATCATTCCAGTTTTTGGTTTTTTTTTCTTTCAGGAACTAAGTAGAGAGATCCTTCTAACTTCAGTAACAAAACTAGAAAACTACAGTACAACAGGGGAAACTTTAGATCCATTTCATTCCTAAAAATACATGTAAAAACTCTAAGTACAACGTTAGTAAATCAAATTCGATAGTGTATAAATAGGGAAAATATACCATGATCAAGTGACTTTCAAACGAGGAATGCAAAGGGGCGCCTGGGTGGCTCAGTCAGTGAAGCGTCTGACTTTGGCTCAGGTCACGGTCTTATGGTTCGTGGGTTTGAGCCCCACGTCGAGGTCTGTGCTGACAGTTCAGAGCCTGGAGCCTGCTTTGCATTCTTTGTCTCCTTCTCTCTCTATCCCTCCCCTGCTTGTGTCTGCCTCTGTCTCTCAAAAATAAATAAATGTTAAAAAAAAAAAAAAACAACTTAAACTGGGAATGCAAAGATGGTTTTATTATTAGAAAATACATAAATACTTATACTTAATAGATTAAAAGAGAAAAGCCATATGATCATGTTTAGAGACACAGAAAATGCATTTGATAAAATTCAATGCTAATTCATGATTTTTTAAAAATCCTAGACAAAAATTGGGTTTTTTTTAATCCAATAAAGAGAATCTACCCTCCTTCCCAAAAATATCCCAAAGGGGAAGCTTTAGAATTATTCCCTTTAAAAATTAAAGGCAAGACAAAAGTGTCCACAATCACCCATTCAATATAGTGCTGACAGCCCTAGCCAGTGCAATCAGATAAAGAGAAATTGAAAGCATAAAGATTAGAAAGAAGAAAATAAAACCCCAAAGAATCTATAAATAATTAGAAACAAAAGGAGAAATTAGCAAGCTCGCTGAGTATAATGTGAATATGTAAAAGTCAGTTACGGGCGGGCACCTGGGTGTCTCAGTCAGTTAAGAGTCCAACTCTTGGTTTGGGCACAGGTCGTGATCTCACGGTTCGTGAGACCGATTCCCGGGTTGGGCTCTGTGCCGACGGCATGGAGCCTGCCTGGGATTCTCTCTCTCCCTCTCTGCCTCTTTCCCTCTCTCAAAATAAATAACCATTTTTTTAAAAAAAGTCAATTAATTACGTGTCTGTAAACCCCAAACCATTAAATTTGTAAAAATATACCATTTTAATGGGAAAATGTTCAAATTCACTTGACATTAGAGAAATGCAAATTACAATAATACTAAGATAACATTTTTTACCTATCAGATTGGCAAAAATTAAACATTATGACGACGCATTTTGTCAGTGAGGCCGTGAGGAAACAAATTCCCGTTGCTGATGGGAATGCAAACTGGGACAAGCCTTCTGCAGGATAATTTGGCAACTCTTACTATTAACCCAGCAACCCAGCCACGCTGAGTTGCTTAAATCTCGCATGTTCTTCTAGGACCTGCGTGTGTGACTAGTCCTCAGCTGGCTTCTGGGAGCTGAGTCCTGGGCTACAAACTGATAAGAGTATTTTACACTCTTGGAACTTTGAACCACCTTGTACCAGCCCGCCTACGTGTCTTGTGCCTTATGGGGAACATACCCTTCCTTCCTAAGGGCTGAAATTGAGTAATGAAGTTTCAGTAACTACAGTCAATCATGAAGGTGCTGTGTGCCTGTGTGACCAACCCTCAGTAAAAACCTCAGTTCTCAAGCTCAAGGAAGTTTTTCTGGCAGAAAAGACTTATGTTGCCACTGTTCATTGCTAGGGGAGTAAGGACATCTTGTGTAATTCTGCTGGAAGAGTACTGTTGGAAGCCGGTGCCTGGTTGCCCCAGCCTGCACCCAACGCATCTTTCCCCTTTACTGACCTTGCTTTGTATCTCTTTGCCGTAATCATTTTAGCTGTGAGTATAACAATTTCTGAGGCCTATGAGTGCAGGAAATCACAGAACTGGGGGTGGTCTTAGAGACCACTGACACTTGACGGAACTATAGATGCACTTCCTTTTTGACTCGGCAATCCCACTTCTAGGAATTTACTCTGCAGATACACTTCTGACGGTAAGAAAATACATAGGTGCGAGATTACTCACCTTTGTGAGTAGCTTTGATGGTATTACGAAATATTGGGAACAACATCAATGTCCATACGTAGGAGAGTGGTTGAATAAATGATGGTGTATCTGCCCAGTGGAATATTATGCAGCTGTAAAAAAGAATGAGGAAACTTTCTATGAACTCGTGGAATGATTTCCAGGCCATACTGGTAAGCAAAAAAAGCAATGTGCTCACGAATATGTATTGTATGCTACCCTTTTATAATAAACGGAGATATAAGGTGATATAAGGTGTATGCTCATTTGCGGGGAAAAAAAATACAGGGCAGGTAAGTCGCAAGCTAATGAGATTGTTTATCTATGAGAGTGAACAGATGGAAACAGGTGAATGGGACTGAAGGGAAGAGGGGGAGGGACACTTCTCTAAGTATACCTTTTTTTTTAGCAAAAGGAAAGTAGATACATTATTGTCATTATTAATAACAGCTTATAATTGTAGTTTTTATAGTTTACAAACATTCTCATGTTCATTACATCATTTCCCCCCATCTTCCTTTGCCCACTTATTTTTCTCCAGAGAGCTTGTCACTGTCTGGTATCCCGTTTGTATATTTATATAGTTATGTGTGTACTTATTTATTTTAAAGTTTAAAATGTTATTGAAATCCAAGTTAGCTAACATATAGCGTACTGATGATTGCAGGAGTAGGATTTAGTGATTTATCACTTACATAGAACACCCCGTGCTCATCCCAACAAGTGCCCTCCTTAATGCCCATCCTCCATTTAGCCCATCCCCCCACCCAACACCTCTCCAGCAACCCTCAGTTTGTTCTCTGTGTTTAAGAGTCTCTTATAGTTTGCCTTCTTCTCTGTTCTTATTTTTCCCTCCCTTCCCCTACGTTCATGTGTTTTGTTTCTTAAATTCCACGTATGAGTGAAAATATATGGTATCTGTCTTTCTCTGACTGACTCATTTCACTTAGCATAATACCCTCCAGTTCCATCCACGTTGTTGCAAATGGCAAGATTTCATTCTTTCTCATTGCCGAACAGTATTCCATTGTGTATATATACCACATCTTCTTTATCCATTCATCAGTCGATGGACATTTGGGCTCTTTATATAACTTGGCTATTGTTGACAGTGCTGCTATAAACATTGGGGTGCATGTGCCCCTTCGAATCAGCATTTTTGTATCCTTTGGATAAATACATGGGAGTGCAATTGCTGGGTTGTAGGGTAGTTCTGTTCTTAACTTTTTGAGGAACCTCCATACTGTTTTCCAGAGTGGCTGCACCAGTTTGCATTCCCACCAGCAGTGCAAAAGTGTTCTCCTTTCTCTGTATCCTCACCAATCTAAGTATAGCTTTTAATATAATTCTGACCCTTAGAACCATAGCATGTTTCACATACAACCCCTCCTTAAATAAATAATTAATCAAAATCAATCAGGACATGGCAAAAATCCAAATGGCAAACCTAACTATTGTAAACATCATAACCACATTGAAGGGGATGGAGAAGAAAAGAATTAATCTACATAACTTTATGTCGATGATATTATAAAGCTGAAGATAAGAATTGTACCAAAATGTATTCTAGTTCGGGAATTTGTTTGTCACAGGGATATGAATTTGCAGTTCTGAAACTATGTATATACCAGAATTCAGCAAATAAGCAACTATATTATAGATAAGAAGAGCTAGCTTTCTCTTAGAGAAAAGAGTTACAACCAAGGACAAAGGAAGACTAGAATGAAGACCGATGGTGTAGGACTAGACTCAGAGGCACCAGTATGAACCCATGACTTCAGATACATATTGATACATAAGAGATACATTGGATATATATTTTGTAGCCTTGCCCATTGAGATGGCCTAGAGCAGTAACACCCTAGTAGCAATGATCACACTTAGTTCTTAGATCTTGGTTTCCAAGTAAAAGAATGAAGGTTCTTTGGAGAAGTGGTTGGTTCCAGGGCTGGAGCAGGGAAAGTGCAAGATGAGGGGGTATGCACTGTGCTACCAGAAAGTAAGGAAGTACCCCCGAAATGACAGGAGCACATCAAAAGGACACAGAAGCCAACCAGAAGAAGTCCCCAGTAGCCAAACCTCGGACAATGTTAGCAAAAAATAAATGACTGTAATAGATTATAACCCATAGACTAAATATACCTGAGTCCATGGTGATACAATAGTTTAATTAACAGGAGAAAAGGGACAGTTCTTTCTTACTGTAGGATTTTACATTAATAATATAGAAGGAATGATGGAAATAGAAAATCACCACAGTTGTAATTGTTGCAGGCAAGAAGCATTGAGGGCTGTATAAAACTACAGGATGAAAACAGGAGAAATAGGTATGTGCAGAGTTTCAAAGTATCTCCCCACCTGACACTTACCAATTACAAAGGGAAAATAATGACTTTATAAAGAAGAAACTTGGAGGACACCACTTCAAACAAGTGATCGAAGTTAAAATCCCAGTAACGGGGCACGTTGACATCAGGTACCCCCTGATATCATGCACTAAGAAGGGTACATCAACACTTCTCGCCCAAAATGCATAGCGCTAATACAGTCATGAGGAAACACCAAACAAATTTAGGGACATTCTACAAAATAGCTAGTTACTACTTTCCAAAAGTGTCAAAGCATGAAAGATGGAGCCCTAATTTTTTTCCAGGTCGGAGGAGACTAGGAAGACAAATCACTGCAGTGTGGGATCAGCCCAACTCTAAGGGAAGGAGCCAGGAGCAGTCCAGTCACTTGCTGCCTTCCAGCCTGGAGGTTAGGGGGTGATGGATGCCAATGGCACTATCCATTATGGCCTTCACAAGGCCTAGAATGAAGCCACCAACTTTTACTGGGTCAGAGTCCTTATCAGCTTTGGGCTCTTAATGCGGGTCAAGAGGAATAAAAGGAAATTATGAGAATATTCAGTGTGCCGCCTACAGCAGAAACTTGGTCAGAGCCCAACTTTTACGACACGATAAGCCAAATTCGTTTAAGATAGCAACTGGAAATGTATTCCATTTCCAGGCAGTCTGACTATCAGCAGCTACAAAACCAAGCTAACACTATGCGGCTCTCGTTGGAATGACATCTCAGAAAAGGAGCAACATAAGCGATTATCATTAAACAACGTCGTAGCAAACTCCGGATTCTACTAAACCATGAATAGCATTTTTAAAAAACTTCTGTCTTGCTAAAATCATTTACTTGTGACTTTTCAATTTTTTTGTGTTTTGTTTTGTTTTCTAAAATTGCATCTTTGGGGGTGCCTGGATGGCTCTGTCGGTCACGTGTCCGACTTCGGCTCAGGTCATGATCTCACAGTTCATGAGGTCAAGCCCCGTGTCAGGCTCTGTGCTGACAGCTCAGAGCCTGGAGCCTGCTTCAGATTCTGTCTCCCTCTCTCTCTGCCCCTCCCCCACTCACACTCTGTCCCTCTCTCAAAAATAAATGAACGTTAAAAAAATAAATAAATAAATAAAATCTCATCTTTGGGGTGCCTGGCTGGTCGAGTAGGTAGAGCATGTGACTCTTGATCTTGAGGTCGTGAGTTCAAGCCCCACCTTGGGCATAGAGCTTATTTTTAAAAAGTAATAAAAATAAATAAATAAAATTGTATCTCCAACTCATTTTTTGCACACATTTTAAAAATGGTTTCAAAAAGCCTCAACACAAAGAGTCTGCACATACCTAGGAACATAGAATATAACCAGGGATGGGGATTTTACCTTTGACTTCTTCAGGATACAGTCAATCAGGAATAAAAACAGAGCTCTGGAGGAGAGTATCTGTAGTGCATGCCACTTTGACTTGAACATTTTTGCAGAATTAAAAAAACAAGCATCATCAGCATAACTTCCTCTTTGATTATATTCTGTGATAAAGGTACCATGGGTAATGGATTAATCTGTGTTCTTACCTGTTATTACCACTCTTTAATTGAATTAACTATCTCTGCTTCTTTAGAACTTACACAGTAGACTATCTTTTCTTTTCTTTTTTTTTAATGTTTTTTAAAATTTATTTTTGAGAGAGAGAGAGAGAGAGTGCGTGTGAGCTATGGAGGGGCAGAGGTGGGGGAGGGGGCAGGGGATCCAAAATGGGCTCTGCACTGACAGCAGAGAGCCCGATGCAGGGCTTGAACACATGAACCATGAGATCATGACCTGAGCTGAAGTAGGACACTTAATAGACTGAGCCACCCAGGTGCCCCTAGACTATCTTTTCTACATCGTGAAGTATCCATCTGCTAATTGTGGAAGCTTTCTGTGGCTGGACTTTTCCTCCCTTAATTGTGTTCCCAAGAGTTTGTTCTCTTTCTTTCTTTCTTTCTTTTTTTAATCCCTCTTCCATGGGAAGAGTCTTCCTTAAGCCATACTGGGGGGCCATGCTGCTGAATCAATGGGCACTTCTGTATTGATGTTGGCAACGTTTTTTTGTCATAGGACTATCAATGTTTACTGTGACTATCTGATTACTTATGCTTTTTTTAGTATAATAAGCTTCCCTGAAGATTCTCATATCCTGTACCATTTTTTACTGTATATTAAAATCTTTTAACCTCATTTTAAACAGTATTTATTTAAATAAAAGCTGGTTGTAGACAGTGGCAAGGAAGTTTGTCCAGGTGACTGTTCAAGAATAGGTTTTTAAACCAAAGTTATTCTTTACTGAAAGAGTTAAGAGTTAATGTTTCAAGCATTATTGCCTTTTCCTTTTATAATTGTAAGGTAAAGAATATAAATTTTAAATGAAAAGTTTGGGCCAAATAAAATAATTCAGGGAGATTGTATTTACTTTTTTCTTTTTTATAAGAGAGAGAGTGCAAGTCAGGGAGGGGGAAGAGCGAAAGTCTTAAGCAGGCTACACGCTTGGTGTGGAGCCCAAGATGGGCCTTGATCCCATGACGCTGGGATGGTGACCTGAGCCAAAATCAAGAGTTGATGTTCAACTGACCGAGCCACCCGGGTGCCACTGCAATTACTTTGAAAATTCAAGCATATCACTCAAAAATATGTCTGTGGTACAAGGTGGAATGTTGACCAAATGAAATAATTCTTTATTAACTCACAAATGAGTTTGATGTGTCACCTATGCATAAAAGGAGAAATTAGCCAAAGGACTGGAACAGGTATAGTTATAGGCTGGGGGAAAGCAGAGCATCCAGGGGACAATCTTCAACTTTGCTCTGTTCTTAGGGGAACTGCTGTGTACTTCCAGGAGCAGAGAATATAATCAGAAACAGGAATGGTTTACTTATTGTCACTGATGTGTGGCACACAAGCTACACTATGCTAAATGATAAACCTGACCACTTAAAGACGAAAATCTTAAGACTCTTAAATACAGAGAACAAACCGAGGGTCGCTGGAGCGTGGGGTGGGGAGGAGGGGGAAGACGGATGACGGGCATTGAGGAGGCCACTTGCCGGGATGAGCACTGGGTATTGTATGGAAGCGATGAACCATGGGAATCTACCCCCAAAACCAACAGTACACTTCACACACTGTATGTTAGCCAATTTGACAGTAAATTATACTTTAAAGAGGAAAATAAAAAGCATTCTTTTCACCCAGAAACTGTATCAAAAGCTCCTGATATGTGTTCAAACCAGGGACTAGTACAATCCTTCATCCCTCGCAACCTTTTCTTTTTTTTTTTTTTTTTTTCAACGTTTTTTATTTATTTTTGGGACAGAGAGAGACAGAGCATGAACGGGGGAGGGGCAGAGAGAGAGGGAGACACAGAATCGGAAACGGGCTCCAGGCTCCGAGCCGTCGGCCGGGAGCCCGACGCGGGGCTCGAACTCACGGACCGCGAGATCGTGACCTGGCTGAAGTCGGACGCTTAACCGACTGCGCCACCCAGGCGCCCCCCTCGCAACCCTTTCTATCAGAACTGTCTTACTGTAAGTAACTCAAATGTGTCCAGTTAAACCTTAATGAATGACAAAGTTTTATGTATAGTCATTGCTTATTAATAATTGTCTAACTAAGAAATGTCTAATCCAAAAGCACTAACCCAATACATAGAAGGTACTCTGAAAAAAAAAGAAAGGAAAGAACATCTTAAAAAAGAAAAACAAAACAAAACAAAAAAACAAGCCACAACTGACAGAAAGTACTTGAAAACACATATTGCCGGGGAAATAATTAGAATCAAAATCTATAAAGTACCTTACAAATCAATAATAAAAAGTCAAGAGAAAAATGGGCAAAAGACATGAATAGGCATTTCAAGAACAGATAATTCCGGTGGCCCACAAACATATGAAGAAATGTTTAATCTCTTTAATAATGAGGGAAATGCAATTCAGGGCCATAATGAGATATTTACACTGGTTTGAGACTAGTGTAAGACTTAGGAAATCTGACGATACCAAGTGTTGGAGAGGGTCATCATTTCTGGCAGGATTATTCATTGCTCCGCTCTGAAAAACAATCTGGGATTGTCTTATCCAGTTGAGTCTTTGCATACTTGATGACCCAGCAATTCTGCTTCCAGGTGTATACTCTGGGGAAACATTTCTATGTATGATCCAGGAAATAAATACCGAAATGTTCATGACAACATCAAATAGAAAAAATAAAAGAGCATAAATGCCCATCAACAGAAGAATGGGTAAATGGAAGCATATTTATACAATGGAATACAATACAGCAGTGAAAATGAATAAACTTTAGCTATATCCATTGAGACTTGACCATTTCTGGCTTCAAAGATGGAAGGGGACTAGGAGCCAAGCAATGTGGACAGCCTGGAAAAGCTGGAAAAGTTGAGAAAACGAATTCTCCCCTAGAGCCTCCAGAAAGGAATGGGGCCCTACTGACAGCTTGATTTTAGCCCAGTATGACCCATTTTGGACTTCTGACCTCCAGAACTATAAGGTAACAAGTTTGTGTTAAGCCACTAAGTCTGTGGTAACTTGTTATAGCAGCTATCCGGAACTAATACAGTGTGTTTGTGTGTCAGGTTGGAGGGAGTGGAGGTGGAGAGAGGCTTCCCAGAGAGAATTTTGCTCTCGTCACAGAGACTGGGCTTTCAGGCATGGAGCCAGCTGTACCGGCCTTCCCCCACGGGGTCCCCTTCAGTGTCCCCCTCACGGGGCTCTGCCAGTCTGCGGGGCTCTGGAGCACCTGCTCCCTCAACTGATCCCGCAGTTCCCTTGCCAGATGGACAGGCCCCAGGCAATTGGTTCTCAATATACAAAAGAGGAAACCGAGACCCAGAAAAAGGAGGTAAAGCCGGGAGCAGCACTGCATCTGAGGGCAGGAAATGACCAGATGCCACACCTGGGAACTCACACTTCCTGTGAGGGCAGCCTGTTCCTTCCACAGACTCGTCACAGCTGAACAGGCCCCTGCAGGCTCCTGTCCACATCTGTGCTGAGAACGCAGCCCCACAATTGCCAGGTGTCATCATAATTGCCACCTTCCACCACCCCCACCCCACCCCCCCCGTCCCTCCTCCCCGGAGACAGGACCACAGTCAAAGCCAGGACCCACCTGACCACAATCCAGGGCTGGCCAGACCCTTGGAAGCAGAATCCTTGGGTTCCATTGGCGGCCGGGGACGAGTGTCACAATGGGGCCAGGCGGTCTGGGGGAGGGGGGGGAGGAATGGTGGGGAGCAGTATTCGACCCCAGGGCACAGCTACCGCAGACCCCAGAGACAGAATGGGGCAAGGTGGGTGGATGGGAAGGAGAGTCCAAGGAGCTGCTCCCAGACCTGAGAACAGAGGTGTAAACAGAGCGGAGGCCTGGTCCTCAGTGGCTTCATTTGAGATGGGGGGTGGGGGAGGGGTGGAGAGAAGTTTAGGGAGCTGCCATAGGATGGTTTCTGCTTTCTCTGAAAGGAGGGAAGCCAGATGTTAGAAAGGAGGTAGGAGGGAAGGGAGCGATACGGAGCGAAGCGTGGAAACAGCCACTGGTGAAGATTGGAAAATAAGCTGATGAGAAAAAGCTGGCAGGGAAAAGCTGGGCGCTGTTAAACTTGAGGCTGGTGGCCAGGAATTCACAGAATAGGCCTGCTGGGCGTGTGACTTCGGCAGTGACGGCAGCCTGGGGTTCAGGGAGAGAGAAGGCCAACAGTCGGGCTCGTTCGCTGCTATGGTGTTGCTAGCTAGCTGGTCGCAACCAGAGTGGAAGGGGGAAAGAGAAGGCTTTTGGCAACAGGGAGGAGTGGTGTCTCTCCATAGACGTGAAAGTGGTGGCTTCTTTCCTCTAGTCCTAGAAGAGAGGACAGAGGCGGAGAGAAAGAAAGTACCAAAGTCAGCAGACCAGGGGGCCCAATGAGGCTAAGGAGGGTGTTATGGGATTGGATGTTTGTGTCCCCCAAATGTATATGTTGAAGCTAGCCCTCGGTGTGATGGTATTTGGAGAAGGGGCTTCTGGAGGTGATTTAGTTTAGATTAGCTCATGAGAGTGGGGCCCTTGTAATGAGACTAGTGGCATTAAAGAAGGAGGAGAGGGGCACCTGGGTGGCTCAGGTCATGGTCCCAGGGTTCGTGAGTTCCAGCCCTGTATCTGGCTGGCTAGCCATCTTGTGCCCCTGGCCTTTCCCCTCCTCTCCCTCTTCCTCCCCTCTCCTTTTCCCCTCCCCACCCTGCTCTTGTGTGCTTGTGCTCTCTCAAAAATAAATACTAAAAAAAATGTTTTTTATATTTATTTACTTTGGGAGACAGAGAGAGAGAAAGAGTGAGCAGGGGAGGGGCAGAGACAGAGGGAGACACAGAATCTGAAGCAGGCTCCAGTCTCTGCACTGTCAGCACAGAGCCCGACGTGGGGCTCGAACTCATAAACCATGAGATCGTGTCCTGAGCTGAAGTCGGACACTCAACTGACTGAGCCACCCAGGCACCCCTCAAAAATAGATATTAAAAAAAAAAAGTAGGAGGAGAGAGAGAGAGAGAGAGAGACTGTTCCTTCCCACTCCACGTTCTTGCCCCGAGGAAAGGCCATGTGAAAGCACAGCAAGGAGGTGGCCGGCTGTCTGCAGGCCAGGAAGAGCCCTCACCAGAACCCGCCTCTGCTCACGCCCAGCCTCAGAAAGTGTGAGAAAACAAGTTTGTGTTTTTAAGCCACCAGTCTGCGGCACCTCGTTGCAGCCTGGGCAGTCCAAGGCAGACAGGAAGGAAGAATGGAGGAAACCAGCCGGAAGGATGGGGCTGCGGTCAGAGAAGGGGGTGTCTGAATTAGAGGCGCCTTCATTTACTGACTTCTACGCTAGGAATTGTTGAGATTTTGGTGGTGGGCGTGTAGTTTTGCAGGATGACAGCAGGAGCCTGGGTGGAAGGGACGGTGGTGAAGCAGGTGGTTTTCGGTGAGTGAGGCTGTGTTAGCCGGAAGTCAGTAAAAGGTTTCTGCAAGAGCAGAGCAGCAGCAGTGAGGAGAGAGGAGGAGGAGGAGGAGGGAGGGGGAGGGGCTTACCTTGGCCCCCAGCTGTGAGAGCCCAGGGTGCCCAGAGGCAGAGGTGGGACACTGGTGTCCTTCTAAGAAGGGCTGGGGACACGGGCAGTAGTTCCGGAGAGCGAGGTTGAGAGCACAGGGAGGGAGCCAGGTCAGGGGGAACAGTGTGGGAGTAGAGGAGTTGGCTGGAGAAGAGTGGGGTGCCCTAGGCTTTGGACATTGATGTGGCGACACAAGAACAAAGTACAGAGGTCTCAGTCTCAGAAGTCTCTCTGAGGAGGGCGGGCCCAGAGAAGCTGAGCTGTGCACCCAGGGCGCGGGCCAATGGGGCACCGATCAGCTGTTCGCCTCTTCCTCCCTCCAGTTCCACCGGTATCACCCCGTTTAATCATCAGGTCAGGTGAGGCGGTAATGTTTGCCATGGATTTCATTGTCGTAAGGACGCCCTGCCTTGTTTCTCTGCTCCTGCTTTTGCCCTGTTCCAACCCATGCTTCAGATACAGCGTGAGTTTTATCATACCCATCTTGCGGGGCCACCTCCCTTGCTTGGAGAGAAAAAGACAACCAGTAGCTTTCATTGTTCTCAGAACAAAGTTCAAAATTAAACTCGTGGCCCGATCTCTGCTGTCAGCACGGAGCCCACTTTGGATCCTCTGTCTCCCTCTCTCTGCCCCTTCCTGGCTCATTCTCTGTCTCTCAAAAACAAATAAAATATTTAAAAAAAAAAAAAATGTGGCCCGCGTGCGGCTTCTCAAACTTCCAGAACTCGTTCCGTCTTCACCCCAAAGTGCTTCTGCACCCCCCTGGCTGCCTGTGCCTCCTCTGGCCTGCACTTCCTTCTCTCCATGGATGACCATCCTTAGGGGGCCTTCCACGTCCTGCATGCTGGGTCAGCTGCCCGGTTTAACCCCACGGGGACCTCCAGATTCATCCAGATTCATCCAGAGCATTCCCCTGAGGCGCTGGGGAGCGGTTTCATGGCTGCAGATGAGTTGTGCACCTGTGGGTCCAGCATGCTCCCGAAGGCAGAGCAGTAGGTGAGCGGGTCAGTGAGTGAGGCGAGCCCGGGGTGCGTGAGTCAGGCCCGGGCTCCAGGACTCAGCCCTGAGACCTAGGGGTGTGGGGGAGGGGGGTGCGGAAGGGGTTGGCACTCCTTTTCTATCTCCTTGGACTTGGGGGCCCACTGCCAGAGACCTTTGTCTTTCACACCCAAGATTAGAATCCTTGAGGATTCGAGTAAAGGGACCTATGAAACCATCCACTTGAGGGGCGCCTGGGTGGCTCAGTCGGTTAAGCGGCCGACTTCGGCCCAGGTCATGATCTCGCGGTCGGTGAGTTCGAGCCCCGCGTCGGGCTCCGTGCTGACGGCTCAGAGCCTGGAGCCTGTTTCCGATTCTGTGTCTCCCTCTCTCTCTGACCCTCCCCCATTCATGCTTTGTCTCTCTCTGTCTCAAAAATAAAATAAACGTTAAAAAAAAAAAAAAAACCATCCACTTGAAAATGGGGAGCCTAAGTACCAGGCTCCCGTCACCAAGGCCTGAGAGCTCAGCCCTGTGCCCCAGCTGACCGTCAAGGCTGCACTGCTAGGGTGTCTCCCCAGTCTGGGCTTTTCTCTGATCAACACAGTCTATGGAGAACCACCACAGTCCAGCCTGTGCTGGAAACTTCCTGGTATCATCAAGCCCCCTTTCTGTCAAGCTTCTCAGGGTAGAGCCAAGATCAGGTCCTCTGAGGTCCTAGGGGCTCAGCAGCTGAGCTCCTGTCAGCAACTGCTAAAAGACATTTCCCTTTTTTTTCTTCATTTTTATTTAATTTATTTTTTAAATTTACATCTAGGTTAGTTAGCATATAATGCAACAATGATTTCAGGGGTAGATTCCTTAATGCCCCTGACCCATTTAGCCCATCCCCACAACCCCCCACAACCCCTCTAGTTAACCCTCTGTTTGTTCTCCATATTTAAGAGTCTCTTATGTTTTGTCCCCCTCCTTGTTTTTATATTATTTTTGCTTCCCTTCGCTTGTGTTCATCTGTTTTGTATCTTAAAGTCCTCATATGAGTGAAGTCATATGATATTTGTCTTTCTGTGATTGGCTAATTTCACTTAGCATAATACCCTCCAGTTCCATCCATGTAGTTGCAAATGGCAAGATTTCATTCTTTTCGATTGCTGAGGAATACTCCATTGTATATATATATACATATATATATGTATATATATATATATATATATATATATATATATATATATATATACCACATCTTCTTTATCCATTCATCCATCGATGGACACTTGGGCTCTTTCCATACTTTGGCTATTGTTGATAGTGCTGCTATAAACATTGGGGTGCATGTGTCCCTTCGAAACAGCACACCTGGATCCCTTGGACAAATGCCTGGTAGTGCAATTCCTAGGTTGTAGGGTAGTTCTATTTTTAGTTTTTTGAGGAACCTCCACACTGTTTTCCAGACTGGCTGCACCAGTTTGCATTCTCACCAGCAGTGCAAAAGACATCCTCTTTCTCCGCATCCTCGCCAACATCTGTTGTTGCCTGAGTTGTTGATGTGAGCCATTCTGACAGGTGTGAGGTGGTATCTCATCGTGGTTTTGATTTGTATTTCCCTGATAATGAGTGATGTTGAGCATTTTTTCATGTGTCAGTTGGCCATCTGGATGTCTTCTTTGGAGAAGTGTCTATTCATGTCTTTTGCCCATTTCTTCACTGGATTATTTGTTTTTTGGGTGTCGAGTTTGATAAGTTCTTTCTAGATTTTGGATACTAACCCTTTATCTGATATGTTGTTTGCAAATACCTTCTCCCATTCTGTCGGTTGCCTTTTAGTTTTGCTGATTGTTTCCTTCGTTGTGCAGAAGCTTTTTATTTTGATGAGGTCCCAGGAGTTCCTTTTTGCTTTTGTTTCCCTTGCCTCTGGAGATGTGTTGAGTAAGAAGTTGCTGCGGCCAAGGTCAAAGAGGTTCTTGCCTGCTTTCTCCTCGAGGATTTTGCTGACTTCCTGTCTTACGTTGAGGTCTTTCATCCATTCTGAGTTTATTTGTGTGTATGGTGTAAGAAAGAGGTCCAGGTTCATTCTTCTGCATGTCGCTGTCCAGTTTTCCCAGCACCACTTGCTGAAGAGACTGTCTTTATTCCATTGGGTATTCTTTCCTGCTTTGTCAAAGATTAGTTGGCCATACGTTTGTGGGCCCATTTCTGGGTTCTCTCTTCTGTTCAATTGCTCTCTTCTGTTCTTGTGCCAGTACCATACTGTCTTGATAATTACAGCTTTGTAATACAGTTTGAAGTCCGGGATTGTGATACCTCCAGCTTTGGTTTTCTCTTTCAAGATTGCTTTGGCTATTCAGCGTCTCTTCTGGTTCCATACAAATTTTAGGATTGTTTGTTCTAGCTCTGTGAAGAATGCTGGTGTTATTTTGATAGGGATTGCACTGAATATGTAGACTGCTTTGGGTAGTATCGACATTTTAGCAATATTTGTTCTTCCTATCCAGGAGCATGGAATATTTTTCCATTTTTTTTGTGCCTTTCTCAATTTCTTTCATAAGCTTTCTATAGTTTTCAGTGTATCGATTTTTCACCTCTTTGGTTAGATTTATTCCTAGGTATTTTATGGTTTTTGGTGCCATTGTAAATGGGATCGATTCCTTGACTTCTCTTTCTGTTGCTTCATCGTGGGTGTGTAGGAATGCAACCGATTTCTGTGCGTTGGTTTTATATCCTGCCACTTTGCTGAAAAAGACATTTCCCTTTTAAACAGAACAGGCCACAGGGCATTTTTTATTACATACAAAGAAAAATCTTTCCCCCAACAGCCCACAATCCCTAAAAAAAAGTTCTCAAAGACCTGGCCCAAAGGCAATAGGTGAATCTTTGCAGTATTTATGCTTGTGTCCTGATCTGTTTAAGTCTCTTCCCAGGAATGGAGATCATTCTGCCTCAAAAGGACGCAGTGTCCACATTGTAGAGGAGGTTGCTGTGAGAAGTAAATGAGATGAATCCTTTTCAGAATTACCAAATAAAATCTGTGCTGTCTAGTTGGGAAATACGTACGAACCAACCCTCCCTCCCCCAAAACCTTAGACACTTCCCTTCCCGGTTCTTCTGCCCCTCTCCATTCCCAGGGCTTATTTGTTGTGGGCTTTGCAATGAGCGTGAGCCAAAGAACTGAAGTCTCTGTGTCACCTCAAGTCCAATCAGACTACTTTTTGGGCTTACATGGGCATAGGCGACTTCCTGGTAAGACTGTAACCTCTATAGTACTCAGCCCAGGAATCGGGGCGGGGGAGGGGGGGACTTCACACTAGGAGACAAATTGCCTGCTGTAACCCCCCCTCCCCCACCCCAGGGTGCCTGTCCATCAGACACCTGCTCTCACATGAACTTTAATTAAAGCTTCGCTTCACAGCGCTCCGAGTCTCCGCGTCCCTCCTTTGGTGGAGGAGTTGCCTCTGGCTTTGAACTGGCCTCTGCCCAGATCCAGTGCAGGTTGTTTTCACGACCAGGCAGGTTTGGCCTGCGTACCACACTGCGCCACAAAAGACTTTCAGGTGTACCCAACGGGTGACTTTAGCTTGGGATTCCATGACTGGGTGCATGGCGGGAAGCTAAAAAGAACTTTTCCCCACCATCCCAAAGCTGAGTCTGTAAGTAATAAATGATGTAATCTGGAGGTTGGGTCCGAGAGCAAACAGCCAAGAAAGAATTCTTGAGACGTTTTTGGTGCAAAAAAAAAAGAGTGATTTTATTAAGGTCCGAGGACACAACTCGTGGGCAGAAAAATCTGCATTCTAAGTGTGAGGAGTGACTGTGTAGGGCTTTTTATCCTATGAAGGGAGGAGGTGATGTCAGCACTCCAAGAAATTGAGTCTATAGGTTTCTGGAGGTCTGACTATTCCTAGGATTGAGCTTTTCTTGTAAATCACGAAGACAGTTACAAACTGATGGAGTCTTGTGTCCTTTATGACTGTGATCTTTATCAGGTGACCATTGGCTTTTTCCTTCCTTTGGTCATGAGTCTGAGAAATGTCCCATGTGTCCCCCTCCCACCTTGGGGGAGGGGAACGTGGAGTGCCAACTGACCTTTTGTTACGTCCTCAATAAAGATTCGCGTATTCAAACGAGGTGCTGGACACCTTCGTGCCAGATTTACAAAGATGGGGAGCACTCCCTCCAGCCTCCATCAGGGAAGGTGAGTGGGAGAAAGGGAGGGAGGTCCAGAAGGAGCCCCTCTTCAGGTCTGGGCCTCTGGGGAGAGGCGGAACCTCACTGTCTGCAGGGCAGTTAGCTGGGGAGGCCTTGGAGGAAGGGCACAGGAGGGGAAGAGGCCGGGCAAGCTCTTTTCCACTCTTTGCTGGTGCAAGGATGTATGGTGCTCTTGTGGGCCAGGTGGCTACCGGGGAAGGCGCTCTAGCTGGAGGTCCCTTGATGGGATGCAGCCAGGAGGGCTGTCTCGTAAGATGAGGAATGCTGGCAGTAAGAGACATGATGGGGGCAGCAGTGCTGGGGCAAGAGCTGAAGAGAGGGCCCTGGAGGTCAGCTGTGAGTACGCTCCTCGGATGAAGGAACAAGGCAGGGGCCCTGGGAGCACCGCTGAGAAATCCACCGATGTGTCCCCATGGAGGAGCTGTTAGAAGCCTGCCAGAGAACACTCGCTGATGATCAGCCAGTACACGCAGGGAAAGAACCACGGCCAGCAGCAACAGAGCAGAAAGCCCTTTCCCCTGGCCCTGCAGGAGCCAGAAGCAGCAGAGGTGAAAGGGAGGAGGGAGGTGAGGACGGGAACAACCAGCCTCCTCCCTTTCCCCACTGCTGTTCCCTGGGCCACGAGGTCAGGTATGAGCTGGACTGAACTCGGGGCAGGGGGTGGAGGCTCTTTGAAGAGAGGACAACACTGAAGCTTTGGTTTCGAGCAGACAGAGTCCTCTCTCAGCAGGATGGCGGGTCCTGTGGGGCCTCCCCCTGAGCCAACGGGGCCCAGCCTAGCCACCGGAAGGAACTACAACCTTCCCATCCACAGCCTTTTCTCCCACCGGCCTGGGTACCGGCTGCGGCTTCCAACTTCCTCTCCCCCTGCTGCTGCATTCTTGGAAAGGCCCTACCCATCTGCTCTGCTCTGGGCTTAAATGTTTTGAGGGCAGGGGGACCCCAGACTGAGGGAACTAGAGGAGCCGTAAGCCCACAAGTCTATTAGAGAACCAGGGAAGCCCAAGAAACGCTCAAGGCCCGACCCCAGAACAGGGGTGGGGGTGGGCGGGGTTGAGAAAGGTGGTGAGGGGTGACGAGAAGAGGGAGGCCCTCACAGACACTTCAGAACCGGGCAGCCAGCGGCCGGGACGGGGACCAGGTCAGGGGTGTGCTTCCTCCAACTGCGAGGGGGGCCGTGCCGGCAGCCCCCAGCCATTTCCAGGGGGTGTCCAGGCAGCTCCCTGCTGTGCTCCAGCTCCAGGGACACGATCAGAAGTACGTGCTGCTCGTGAAGGTCACCCCTGGGCTGGAAGTTCTTCCTGAAGCCTCTGTTTCCTTTTCTGAAGGTGCTGACTCCAGAGACCTGGTGGGAGCCGGAGGCCGTCACCGGCCGGCCACGAATGGGTCCCGTGGCAGCGTCCTTCACCGCCCCTCCCCCAGGGGAGGGGACCTGGCCCAGAGCCAGTCGGATGTGTGTGGCTCCCGAGGGCCCCCGTATTGGCCTCTAAGCAACAGAGGACACATAGTGAGGCGGGGGCCTAGGCTTCAGAGAAAGCGAGCAGCTCACCGTGGGTGGGGCTCCTCCTCCAGCTCCTTGATGGTGTCCTTCAGGGGCTGGCCCTGTGTCTCCGGCAACAGGGCACAGAGGAAGCCTGCCCCGATGGGGAGGCTGCCGTAGATGAGCATAGGGAGGGCTGCCTGGTACTCGCCCAGCAGGCTCATGAGAGGGGTGAGGATCCCCCCGATCCTCGAGGAGATGCCCATCAGCCCCATGCCTGTCTGCCTGTGGGAAGGCCCGTCTGACTGAGCACACCCAGCCGCGACCCCCGGGCCACAGCCCCACCCCCGCTGCGCCTTGGGTGGGGGGTGCCCAGCCCCTCATTATGGCCCCGCAGGCCTGCCGCCTCCCCAGCCTCACCGGCCTTGTGCTCTCTGCTCCTGCATAGTAACTGCATGTGGTCAGGCCACGTGCCACGCCTCTCTCACCTCCAGGCCTGTCTATCTGCTGCCCCCCTGCTCGCCTACCAAGTCTCAGGTCAAAGGCTGCACCTCACGTCTTCCCAGCAACCCCTGAGTGTTCCTCCTTCTGAGCCATTCATTCTTAGACTTGCTCCATATCCCAGGCTCCACAAGGCCAGGGCATGCCCTCCTTCTGTATCTGCCCTCCACTGCCTGGGATAAGACGGGGACTCGGGCTAGGTTCCTAGCTGCCCGGACCCCATCCGCGCTGCTGCCCCGCGAGCCGGCCTCATAAGCCAGCTGCCTGCGGGACAGGGGTGAGGGCAGAGGAGCGGGAGGGGTGAGGGCAGAGGGCGGCAGCCCTTACCGGATGACGGTGGGGAAGAGCTCGGCACAGTACACGTAGGAGATGGTAAAGCTGGCGGCCATGGCGAACTTGCCCACCACGGCCAGCACAGTGACCACCACCGGCAGATCTGGGGGAGGGTGCCGGTCAGCCGCAGGCAGGTGGACGGCCCCGTGCCCCGGGCCCCACCCCTGCCCCGTCTGGCCCCCTCTGCTCCCGGGCCCCAGGGTTGCCCTCACTCCTGGAGGCGGGGGGTGGGGGGTGGGGGGGAGGGCAGGAATGTGGCAGAGCCAGCCCCGGCACCTGCTGGGACAAAGACGATGCCGATGCACGCGAGGCCACCCAGAACCAGAGTCAGCATCTGGCTCCACTTGCGGCCCGACCGCTGCATCATGAAGATGCTGAAGCAGCGGGCGGGAACCTCCACGGTTCCGAAGACGAGCTGCGTCAGGTAGATGTCCAGGCCAAAGTCACCGACTTGGAAGCTCAGGCCAAAGTACCCCAGACTGTCCACAAACCTGCAAAGTGTCCACAAATCCCTATCACTGCTGGGGGATGAGACACCATCCCCCTCAGAGGGAGCCTGTCTCTGAGCAGGAGGCAGCAGCACAGCCAGGGAGAAACCCAGTGAGGCCACACAGCCCGACCCTGACCACCAGCCACCGTGTCCCAGCCGCACCAGAGACGGGACAGCCCTTTGGCGTGGGCCTCAGGGCGGGGCGCGGGCCCTGGAGCGCTCACCAGACATAGAAGAAGATCAGGGTCATTTTCCGGAGCCGGGGGTGTCTGAACAGATCCAGGGGGTTCCCTGAGGGGCCTGTCTTCTCTGGGACCAGCTGGGGGCACGAGGCACAGTGAGGGGCCAGGCAGAAAGGTCTGGGCCCGCCAGACTCAGGGGCAGGGCTGGGCTTGGCCTGTGAGAAGTACCTGGCTCAGGAGCTCTGGGGAGAGTTTCCGCCTGTTGACGGAGGCCGCCTTCTGGATCACTTGTTTGGCCTCCTCCACCCTCCCTCTTGTCAGAAGCCACCGTGCCGACTCTGGCAGAGCCCTGCAGGTCAGGAATGGCTCTGACCTTGGAGCCCGCCCCACCCCCCCACTCCCCCAGGGGCCTTCCCAGCTGTTCCAGGGCACACAGAACCTCACACCCATCGCACTGTGGAGCGTTCCCCGAGGTGAATGTGAGTGTTGCGCTGCAACCACACACACCCCCCCCTCCCCCCCTCCCCTTGCACAGCTAGCAGGGGTGGGTGGGGAGGGGGAAACGGCTTGCTCCTGGGAAGTACTCCTCACCAGATGTAGAAGAAGAGTAGCAAGACAGGTGCGGTGCCGGCCATTTGGAAATACCTCCAGTTTCGGACGCCATAGGCAAGTCCTGCTAATGCCATCTGACCCAGGGAGAAGGCGCACTGGACCAGGACCACGGCCTGAGTCCTCCTGGAGGGCCCCACCCACTCTGTAACTGTGCGAACAGAGAGACTGAGACCCGGCCAGGCCCCCACCCCCACCCGCGGGCCCCCGGCTCCCTCCCCGTCATCCCCTAGCCGGTCTTCTGTCAGGGTGGGCCTCGGTCCCACTTGCGGTGTGGGTGCCTGACAAGGCTCCCCCGGGCAGTCCGGGAAAGTGGCCGGCCCAGACCCCAAGGCCTCACCCCATGCCTGAAGGCTTAGGGACCCAGATACTCACCTAGGGGGACGTTTAGGGACCCAGATACTCACGTAGGGAGACGTTGCTGAAGGCGAACCCAGAGACAGCAGTAGCCACGGCAAAGCGCAGGACCATGTAGAGCTCAAAGCTGGGCACAAAGGCCGTGGTCGGGCCGAGGAGGGCGAACAGTAGCAGCTGCACCAGGATACTGACCTTGCGGCCAATCCTGGAGTAACAGAGGGGCAGGAAGTATGGGAGACCCAGCCCTGCCCTGGGCTCTCTGTCTGACAGAGGACACGTGACCCTGCCCTGCGAGCTCTGTTTGAGGGAGAGGGGAACAGGGCCTTATCCCAGACACCAGTGAAGGGCACGGGGGCGGGGGCGGGGCGAGAGGGGGAACTGTACCGGGAACGTAGGAGCATGCGAGGTCAAGGGCGAGCCGGTCAAGTTCCTACCGGTCACAGAGGGGCCCGAAGACAAGAGCCCCAGTGAGGAGCCCGGCCATGAACACCGACTGCGAGGTCTCCTTCAGGTGCTTCTGACCACAAACGAGGTTGAACTGAGGCAGACACAGGCAGATGTGAACCAGGGGCAGCCAACGGCAAGTCCTTTGTCGTCCAGCCCACCCACTGCAAACCTCTCAGGGCAGATGCCCGTGATTCCCAAAGTGTGTGCGAAGGCACCCCAGGGCACCAGAACAAATTCATGGGGCACAGAACGACATTCGGAATTTTAAAGGAAAATGCAGCAATCCTCAACATCTGTCTGGCATTACAAGAACTACCAACTAAGGACAGTTCTGGTTCAACATGAGATCACGCTACATTCCTTCCAGTGACATCATATCTATGTGAAGCTGTATTTTGGGGAGGTGTTTTGAAAAAAAAAAAAAAGCAAGCACCATGGGGAATGGAAAATGAGGGTGTCAGTGTTTAAGGACTGAGAAGTTGCACAGTTCCCAATGGGCACATACATCCTATTAGTAGGGTGTTGTATTTATTTAAAGATGAAAAATATGGAGTGCCTGGGTGGCTCAGTCGGTTGAGCGTCTGACTTCGGCTCTGGTCATGATCTCATGGTTTCTGAGTTCGAGCCCCGTGTCGGGCTCTGTGCCGACAGCTCAGAGCCCGGAGCCTGCTTCGGATTCTGGGTCTCCCTCTCTCTCTGCCCTCTCCCACTTGTGCTGTCTCTCAAAACTAAATAAACATTAAAAAAATTTTAAAAAAATTAAAATGAAAGATATTTCCTTTCAGTTTCTGTGTATTATTTTTTAAAACAGTTCCTAAGTCATTTGAACATAATTACCTGTTAGGTTGTTTGGCCCTAATTACTCAATACACAAAACTTAGGTTTTTATTTTGGCTTGGAGATGCCAGGTAGAATTGCTGAGACATTAAGGATACAAAGTTTGGAACCCTTGACAGGCCACTAATTACTGCTTCCTGACAAATGGGGCCTCTAGCCCACAGCCAGGGCACCCCTGTGACTTCCTTGGGCCTCATCAAATGTCCCCATCCGGCTGCAAAATCTCCGTGAAACTCTCACCATTCACTGCCAGTGAGAATCCCAAGGAGCCCTCACGCCCCACTTGCAGAAGGAGATCAAGACGGAGGGACACGCACACGCGTGGGCGTGCGTGTGGGCGCTCATGTGCCTGCACACACAGGGGTGGGGCGACCCACCTGGAGACTCAGAGAGACTGAGAAACTGAGTGGAAAAAATATGCATGTTCGCCTAACTCTGTACGTATCTACTGCATGTGCACATACTGTAGGCACATGTGACTGACCCCCCCCCCCCCCCCCCCCATTGGTCCGTGGGCCCTTCCCGGAGTTCTGTGCCCCCTGCACACAGCTCAGCTCCGGACGTGAATGTCGGTGGGGGGAAACACGACAGGTGAGTTGTCCTCTGTGGCTCAAGGTGATAGCTTCACAATCACTGATGCCGTTTGAGGGCTCACTCTGTGCTGGGCAGTCTGCTGCATGCTTCACATGTATTATCTAATTCTGACACCAATCCTTGATTTATTATTCCATTCCCCTGAGGGAGGGGAGGTTAAGCGGCTTCTCCGAGGTCCCACTGCTGGATGGCAATGGAGTTCAGGCATCCCTTTTGCCCCAGACAGGGACTGAAACTGCGTGAAAGCTCAGAGAACGTTTGCTGAATGAATCAACACATGAATACCTAGAGCTAGCCAACTAGCCACTCATCATCAGTCAAAATCGCTAAAATCATTTTAGCAAGAAATGAATCAGTCCAGGAGATACCATTGTGCTCATACTTCTGTTCTCAAGAACAACTGTTAATTTTCAGTATATGTCTAATGATTGCCTAATGGCCCCTGGGAGCAAAGGGGGGCAAGATAAGGGATCAGAACTTGTTCCACCCAGTTCTATTCTTTTTTTTTTTTTTTTTAACGTTTATTTATTTTTGAGACAGAGACAGAGCATGAACGGGGGAGGGTCATAGAGAGAGGGAGACACAGAATCTGAGACAGGCTCCAGGCTCTGAGCTGTCAGCACAGAGCCCGACGCGGGGCTCGAACTCACGGACCGGGAGATCGTGATCTGAGGCGAAGTCGGACGCTTAACCGACTGAGCCACCCAGGCGCCCCCACCCAGTTCTATTCTGTTTGGTTTTTGTTTAGCAAGCACAGAGTGCCTTTGTAGTTAGACGCTATTTAAAATAACTCATAAAGGCCTGCTGCTATCAGCCTCTGGAATCTGAACAGAGAGGCTTTGTGGGACTTTGTTAACCTATCTGTTGGTGTCTTGGTTTCTCGTGTACAAAATGGGGATAAAATATATTACATGGTGTCCCCCAGCAGGATTAAAGGAATTAATGCATGGAACATGCTTAGCACAGTGGCTGTCACACAGGAAGTCCTCAGTAAATGTCAGCTCAGCAGAGGGGGCACCGCCGCCCCCCCCCCCCCCCCCCCGTGCTCATGAAACTCACAGCTGGTGACCGACACCTCGGACACATGGGGCTATAGTGTTCTGAAGGCACGGATGCCGACCCCAGGGAGTCTTCCAAGGCTGGTGCCCCTACTCGGTGGCCACCACTCGCTACCTCCTTATAGCTTGTGTAGCCCTTATTTCATTCAGTCCTCATTCTAACCTCGTAAAGGATTATCATTCCCACTGTGCAACCACAGAGGCCGAAGCTTGGAGAGGTGCCAAGACGTGGCATGCAGGTGGAACAGAGGCAAAAGGCCTCCCCACCTGGGACGCCAGCCATTACCCTCTCCGACCCTAATGGCCAGAGTGGAGGGTTCTGTCTGGGGCTTGCCACGTGGGCACACAGAATCCCGCCCCCATTCTTGGAGCGCTCACATCACATCTTCCTCCCCTGTTCCAAAAGCTTCCATGGCTCCCTTTGGTCTCTAGGAGAGAGCCCAAATCTCTCAGCTCTGTATCTAAGACCGTGGAAGAGTCATCTCTTCCTGATTTCCCAACATCTTCGTTGGTCAGCATTCCTCGGTCATGCCAATCATTTTCGTGCCTCCGGATCTAGAAACGGCTATTCCCTCTGCTTCCCCTTCCCTCCCATTCTTTCCCCTTCTCTGGGCCCAAGACAGATCACACCGTTGTTAGTCATTCAGAGTCTATTTCCCTCCCGATTCCAAGGTTCATGTGGACAAGGCTGGGAGTTATTTTTTTCTTTTACCAAGGACGGGCACCCAGGAAATGTTGGGAGGTAGATTGAGAAGGAGAAATGCACTCTGCTCTTCAAGAATACATAGCCTATAAGGCACTGTGCTCTTTTCTTCTCAAATTAGGACTATCCATATTTCAGTTTGAATATGAAGCTGCTGGTTATCAGAAGGAACGCTGGGAAGTCAGCTCAGAGAGAGTCCCCTGAATCAGTGTGGTGGAGCCCCTCCTCACAGATGGGAAGCAGAGGGAAACGACCTCACGCAACAGAGCTTTGGAAGCAAAGTTGGACTCAGCACATGGGTACAGGGCACAAAGTACCCAAGGTGTGCACTCTTTTGGGAATCCAAGTCCTTGAGAGTGTTGGAGCAGGAGAAGCATGGTAGGGAAGGGCAAGAGGTCCAAGGCCCAATGCCGGTGGTGGCACAGTCCAGGTCGGTGATTAAAGACCAAGAGGTTAGCCTCAAATCCTTAGAGAACTCGAACAAGGTGCCTCCCTCCTCTGACTGTTCCCTGCACAGTTAATACTCAGCAAGCCTCAGCTGAACAAAATTGCATGAACAGTCCAGCACAGGGTGTAAACGGGGCTAAAGAAGTCTGGAAGTCTGAGAAGTCTGGAAGTTTGCCGGGTTTTGAGGATGGTGTTTGGCCAGGTAGGCACCCACAGCATATGGGGACCAGTGGAGGCTGGTCCTACCAAGAGGGTGATGCTGGGAACCTGGAGAGGCCACTGGGGACCAGACTGGGCTCTGCTGGGAGAGCTCCTAGGCCGCATGCGGCTCTATGGAGCAGAATGGGGTGGAAGGTCAGGAGGAAGACAGGCAGGACAGATCTTTAGGCTGCAAGGGTTCTGGGGGCAGGTTTATGGTCACATATTAAAAGTGAATGCCTGGGGGTGCCTGGCTAGTTCAGTCAGTAGAGTGTGCAACTCTTGAGCTTGGGGGTTGTGAGTTCAAGCCCCAAGTTGGATATAGAGATTACTTAAAAATTGAAAACCTTAAAGAAAATGCCTTTGGTCAAAACATCATTCTCTGAAAGCCTCTAAAAAGTAAATACTTTTTTTTACCTGCAGAGAAAAAAATAAACGAAGGCTTCTGGACTCCAGATTCCCCTCTCCACAAAGGCTCAGGATTCGCCACCCTCAAGGTGAGTCATCCAGACCTCCCAACAACACTCGCCCCTTGGATGCTGGACCATCTGTGCTCTTTCCCACTCCTGCAGGGACCTGAGTGGGAGTCCCACGTCCACGATCAGCTCATTATGTTGCCCTGGACAAGTCGTCTCCCTACGCTGTGCCTCAGACCCCGCTTCTGGGAAGGAGTAGAGTGGGCCTGGATGCTTCCAGAGAGCCGTCCTTGCTCAGGTGGCTGGAGTGGGAATCTGTTTGTCTGCCCAGATCCTCCCTAAGAAAATGAGTTAAGCAGAGCAAGTGCTGTTATCTGCTGGACAAATCCTAGAGTCACAGTGCGTCCGGACCCCTGGAGGCAGGTGGGGAGAGCTTTAGAGAGGGCAGCTGAAGGGCAGGAAGCCCACATCAGGCAAGCAGGAGGTCAGACAAGTGGATGGGGATCCAGGAAGGTAGGTAAGCAGGCAGATACGCAGGGGCAGACTGAAAGACAAGGGCAAGTGGACCGACAGATGGGAGCACTGGGGGGAAAGACATAAAGACAGGAAAGCAGGAAGGGATAGGAAAAAGGTCAGGCAACTGGGCACACAGGCGGATAGATGGATAAAAGGGTAGACAAAAATGGACAGAGGGGCAGACAGATCAGAGACAGAATATGGATTGAAAGGTAGATGGACCAGTAGTCAGAGGACAAAGAGGAAAGCAGGATGAATGGCCAAAAAAAAAAAAAAAAAAAAGCCATACCAAGTGGTCAATCATTCGTGGATGGGTGCTCCAGGGCAGATACAGAAGCAGCAACACCGGCAGCTGAGGGCAGACGGTCAGGCAAAGGAGCTGACCGACCCCAAACGGGCCGACAGGCAAAAGGGCAGCCCTACCTCGTTCTTTAGGGACAGGGGCCTGTCTTCAGGATACTCCCAGCCTGCCTCACAAGGCTGCGTCTCATTGAAGTGGTGGCTGAGGATGTCCTCCAGGCTGGCGTCGTCAGGGGGCGGCCGGAACATAAGGCAGGACTCAGGCTTGCCCGCAGCATCCAGGGGCACGCTCAGTGTCAGCTGTTCAGCCGCACTCAGGTTCAAAGTGTGGTTCTTGACCCAGGCTACTGAGCAGTGGTGGGCCTCGTGCTGGATCATGAAGACCTGGGCAAACATGTAGTAAGCGGACAGGAAGCCGGGAATGCTCAGCAGCATCACCAGCTGTATCTGGAAGCGACCAAAGTCGCCTATTTCAGCCAGGACCTGGCCAAATTGAGCCATGTCTACTGGTCAGCCTGGGGCCATAGACAGCTCTGCAGCTCGGCTTTGGGGCGCTTACTCCTCCGAGCGGAGGTGACAGCTGTGTTAATGTTTAATCCAGCCTTTGACCTGTCACACTTCAACTCCCTGGCTGTAGCCTGGGCAGGATAGAATATGATAAAAAAAAAAAAAAAAAAAAGTAGTCTACTCTGGTTTGCAAAATGCAAGGATGCTTTATTGACCGTGCGATGGACACAAGCCCCACAGAAGGACTTTCTCAGGCCCCGCACAGGAGCGAGCTTCAGCCAAATGTTCGACAGTGCACAAGCAGCATCCCCTCCCATGTCATCCCAAACAAATCGCACCCAGCTCAAACCCCTCCCATTATGATAGACCCCAAATTCTGAGGGTAGTTCTGACACTTAGAGGGACACAGAAGTCCCTTCTAGGGACCAGCTCAGAATAGACAATGGGGGTAAATCAGGAGAGGAGCAAGGACCCAGCCTGCCTACGCACTTGGTCAGCTGCCCTATCTGGCCTCTTGATCTGCTGATCTTATCTTTCTCTTATTTTTTTTTTATTTAAAAAAATTTTTTTAATGTTTTCTTATTTTATATTTGAGAGAGAGAGAGACAGAGCATGAGCAGGGGAGAGGCAGAGAGGGGAGGAGACAGAATCTGAAGCAGGCTCCAGGCTCTGAGCTGTCAGCACAGAGCCGGACTTGAGGCTCAAACTCACAAGCAGTGAGATTGTGAGCTGAGCCGAAGTCAGACGCTTAACCAACTGAGCCACCCAGACGCCCCTTGTCTTTCTCTTAGCGGTGATTGGCATGTGGTAGGACACCATGAAGTCCAGGAGACCTACCAAGGGCATAAGCTTGCCAAAGGCAATCCGAGAGCACACAGCAATTACAGAAGAACCAAGAGTTGCATTTTGAGCTCTGCTCTGATCCAGGAACCATTAACACATTCCCAAAATACACAGGCAAGCTGCTCCAGGGTAGCTCCAGTCCCAACGGGCAATCTCAGTGGTAACAGAGGAACACAGGACAAAGCCTCCCCACACCACAGTGGCAGCCGTGGACGCCCTTGCTGGCCTCAAGGCTGGAATGGGGCTCATGGTGGCTGACAGGTCAGGATTCTTACAGGACTGGAGGCTGACAGGATCTCTGACAGGAGGAATCTCCCAAAGATTAAAAAGTCTCCATCCTTTCTACCCTGGAAGAGGTCTACTGCAGGTAGACCCAGGGCTTGGAGAGCACCTCGTTCAGTCATAGGAGGTGGGGAATGATAGGACTAAAGACAGCATTTGGGAAAAATACACACACACGCGCACACGCACACACATACACACACACATTCACGTGGTTGTCTGTGTATGCATAGGAAAGACTTCTTATGTTTTGGATTTTGAACCATTTTAAGAGAGGCTGAGCGGCACAGGTGAAGGGAGTGCACGGAAGGAAGGCTGCATGGGGCGGTTCTGGACACAGCATGCCTGCATCTGCCTGGCCACCTGGCTGGCACAGCTGTTGGAGGCAGACTGTGAAGGGCGGGGGCATGGGCCCGAGACCCCGTGTAAGGAGAGGACCTCTCTCTCTGCCCCATCCCAAAGTCCCCACCAGGCTCACCGCTGTCCCCAGCTCGATCTTTTCTTCCTCATTTAGCTTTCTCGGATGTGCTTGTGCTCAGCGTCACCTTGATTGAATTGTCAAGAAAACAGACGTTGCAGGTTGTCACTGCCCCATATGGTGTCCCCCTGGTCGGGGAGAACCGAGACGGAGACGTGAACCTGTCCTCAGCCCTCGTCATCTTCTTACTCGAGTCGGGGAGATGTTTGCTTCTTCGGTTCCAAGCAGTGGGGGCTGTTGCGAGGAGGCAGGAAGCTTGGGCACTGTTATTGATTCCCTGTGATCCTGAGTTTGTCCCTGTTAAGAAAACAAAATTCAGGGGCGCCTGGGTGGCGCAGTCGGTTAAGCGTCCGACTTCAGCCAGGTCACGATCTCGCAGTCCGTGAGTTCGAGCCCCGCATCAGGCTCTGGGCTGATGGCTCGGAGCCTGGAGCCTGTTTCCGATTCTGTGTCTCCCTCTCTCTCTGCCCCTCCCCCGTTCATGCTCTGTCTCTCTCTGTCCCAAAAATAAATAAAAAACGTTGAAAAAAAAAAAATTTAAAAAAAAAAATAATAAAAAAAAAAAAAAAAAAAAAGAAAACAAAATTCAGCCGGGCAGATTGAAAGATCTAATTGGCTCTCCTCAATGATTCATGAATTGGGCAGCATCCCATCTGGCAAGTAGAAAGGAGCTCCAAGGAGCCGTACAAAACGGAAGAATTTAAAGGCAGAAAAGGACAGAAAAAAGAAAATTTCCAGCAAAGAGTGGATTGTTTCTGGCAGTGACCCTCCTTTGGGGCAATGAGGGGATCTATCAGGCGGATTACCTCACTGGTGCTGATCAGGTAGTTCCAGATCGACTTATTTAAGGTCACATTCCTGGGAGAGACTGAAATTGCAATGAGGTCAGGTGTTACACTTTGGTTTGCTGATGTGGGCTTAGCACAAGGGACTCTGTTTGAGGCCGGTGGTTTCTTTTTTAACAAGTCCTCCTTTCGATCAGACTCGAAGCTTAACTAAGCGGTGGGATCAAAATGTAAGGCGTTAATGCCACCGTCAGCCACCACACTGTAGTTCTCACAATTTTTGTTTGTTCTGTAGGGTGTTCACAGATCAGGATGTATTTTGCTGAATCTCTGTGGTGTTCACAGACCATGACTTTAGGCTCATAATTTTTTAGTTGGTTTTTCTCTTTGTTCCTTTTTTGACAGTCCAGTCTTAGGGAGATCATTTGCTCGGTGTTTCGTGGCAACGAACATGCATTTAAAGCTTTTGAGAGAACACAGCGTGGCAAGGAGACTGCTACGATTACTGTAAGCAGGGTAATTCCCAACGTCTCACTTCAGAGCCATGGTCCCCAAGACCCCAACCAATCAAAATCAAATAAGTCAAAAAAGGATCCCATAAAAGGAGTCATCTTTTTAAGCCAAGTGGTTTGCCCAGTGGTTTTATGTAATTGAGTTTTAACTTCCCCAGAAGCGCTAATCCAGGTACAGCCGGTGGTGTTGGCTGTAGCACAGATAGTGAAAGGGTGGGCCTACGCCAGCCGACTCCATCTTGTTCTGTGTCCTTCACCTTGACCACGCCTCCTCCCCTTGAGTAACCTCCCGCTCACCTGCCTAACAGGACTCCGACCCTTCCCCAGCCAATCGGTTGAGGCCACAGCCGTTACCTCACCAACTGCCCCTAGGCCCCAATAAAACCTTTGTCCTTTTGAAACTAGCTCTCTCTCCCCAGTATCTCACCGCTGCGTCGGTGCAGGTAGGGGATTGAGCTTGAGCTAGCTCGAATAAAGGCTCTTTTGCTTTTACATTGGACTCGGCTCCCTGGCGGTATTTGGGGATCATGAATTCTGGGCATAACAATACCTTCTTGCTTGGCTAAAAGATAATCAAAGGCCATCCTATTGGCAAGAACAACTTTGGCCAGTGAGTTTAAGGATCTTTGTTGGTAGCTCTTGCTATGGCAGCAGATTCCACAATACTTTCCAGAGTTAAGGAGAGTTTCCTGATGATAGCCTCATTTGTATTCAGTCCTAAGTAGAGAAACAAGGACCTCCAAAGGAAGCAAATCTTGAATGATGACAGCACCTCCTGGTAGGTGCTTTCTAACTTAACAATATAAATTCAGGGGAGTCAACCAATGAGGTGTCTGTCAACAGCTAGGGGCACTGCTCAGCTGTGTGCCAGCTATCTGGGCATCCAAAGGTCCAAGGAGGTGATAACCACCACAGACATAGAAGATCACGCACCTCCGGGGATTAATGACTCTGCTGTCTGGGCTCAAGCCGCCGTGCCTGAAGAATGCCCAACGTGGGATTTCACCACAGAAGAAGGACGAGCCCATATCCGACGATACCAGGAAGCCCTCCTTCGGGGAATCTGAGCCGGAGCCAAAAGGCCTATGAACATGACTAAAATATCATCACTCACGCAGCACCCTGGGGAGTCTCCCAGAGACTACTATGAAAGATTATGTGACGCATACCATGTATACGCCCTGTTTGACCCCGAGGCACCAGAAAGTCAACAGATGGTAAATGCCTCTTTTGTGGCACAGGCTGCCCCAGATATCAGAAGAAAACTCCAGAAGTTGGAAGGCTTTGCTGGGATGAATATCACTCAGCTGATAGAGGTCGCCAATAAGGTTTTCATGAACAGAGAAGTCGCAGCCGAAAGAGAAGTGGAGAGGGCTAAAAAAGAAGGCCACCCTTCTCGCAACAGCGCTAAAAGAAACAGACACTGTGAAGACGGGAAGACCCCGGCCACCTTAGCAAGGGACCAATGTGCATACTGCAAAGAGAAGGGACACTGGAAGAATGCATGTCTGAATTGGAAGGGGCCCTCAAAACCCAGCCGATATTGGGAGGAACCTCGAGGCAAGAACCTCGTTGGTCTGGCCGGGGTAGAATCAGACTGAGGGGGACTGCGCTCTTTCCCTCTTGGCCCCCATGAGCCCATGGTCGAAATGAAGGTAGGGGGCTGAACAAGAACTTTCATGGTTGACACTGGGGCTGAATACTCTATCGTTACTTCCCCGGTGGCGCCCTTCAGCCAAAAGACGGCAACCGTACTTGGGGCTACTGGGGCTACTGGGACACGGGTGATGCAGCAGCTCTTCTGTCAAGCTCGACAATGTGAACTTGGGGGTCACGAGGTCCAGCATGAGTCCCTCTACTTACCTGACTGCCCAGTTCCTCTCCTGGGCCGGGATCTGCTCTCCAAACTTGGGGCCCAGATAACTTTTGAACCCACTGGACACACTAGTCTCCAATTAAACCCAGGGCAGGAGGAAACCCCGGGTCTTGGCGATTACCCTGCCAAGGGAAGAAGAATGGAGACTATTCTGCGCACAGGCCCTACCCTGTAGCCCCTCAGAATTCAGGCTTACATTCCCCTCTGCATGGGCTGAAGATAACCCACCTGGACTAGCTTGGAGTTGGGCCCCCATCATTGTTGACCTGATCCCTGGAGCCCAACCTCAGAGACAAAGGCAGTACCCTTTTCCACTCAAGGCTAGAATGGGTATACAAGAGCACCTGACCAAGCTCAGGGAAGCAGGTACTCTAATTGAGTGCCAGTTGGCTTGGAATACTCTGCTCTTGTCAGTCAAGAAGCCAGGAGGAGGATACCAACCAGTACAGGATTTGAGGGCCATTAACAAAATGACTGTTTCCTTACACCCAGTGGTTCCAAACCCGTATACTCTCCTCAGCCAAATTCCGGGGTCAGCCAGATGGTTTCCATGCCTCGACCTAAAGGATGCTTTCTTCTGCCTCCGCCTGGCTCCTCAAGGTCAACCCTTGTTTGGCGTTGAATGGACTGAGCCCGTTACAGGGCGCCAGATGCAGCTGACCTGGACACGACTTCCCCAAGGTTTCAAGAACTCGCCCGCTCTTTTTGGGGAAGCACTAGCTGCAGACCTCGCAGACTTTCTGAGGGAAACCACAGGGTGTGTCCTCCTCCAATACGTAGGTGACCTCCTCCTTGCCAGCGACACCCAAGAAGACTGTATGAAAGGTACCAAGACCCTCCTGCAGCTCCTGTCCTACTCGGGGTACCAGGCCTCTTGGAAAAAAGGCACAGGTTTGTCAGCAGCAGGTCTGATATTTAGGCTTCCTCCTCACAAAAGGAAAAAGAGAACTAGGACCGGGAAGGAAGAAAGCTATCACCACACTGCCACAGCCCCAAACAAAATGAGGCTTGCGTGAATTTTTAGGGGCCGCAGGGTTCTGTCGCATTTGGATTCCTGGATTCTCAGCCATAGCGAGGCCCCTCTATGACCTGTTGGGAGGGCCAGACCGGGGGCCCCTGAGGAGGCAAGGGCTACTTTCACAGAAATAAAGTGGCTCTGGGATGAGCCCCAGCCCTGGGTTTGCCTGACATAGAAAGGCCCTTTTAACCTCTTCGTACATGAAAAGGACAAAATAGCCCTTGGAGTGCTCACTCAGAGCATGGGGCCTTGGCAATGGCCAGTGGCCTACCTGTCAAAAAAACTTGATCCTGTGGCAGCAGGATGGCCACCGTGCCTCAGAGCACTGGCAGCCACACTGCTGCTCATCAAGGATGAAGACAAAGTCACGCTGGGACAAACACGTGGGACCCACACGCGGTCATGTCCCTCATGAGCACCCAAGGCTATCGTCTCCTCTCCAATTCTCGGCTGACACAATACCAAGGCCTTCTCTACAAAAACCCAAGGGTCACTGTCGAAGCAGTAAAAACACTAAACCCGGCCACCTTCCTTCCCATGGGGGAGGGAGAACCCAACCATGAACTGTTCCGAAGTAGTGGATGAAGTCTACGCCAGCCGCCTGGACCTCCAAGACCAGGCTATAACAAGCCCGGAGATCACCCTGTTCAGCGATGGGAGCAGCTATTTACAAGAGGGCAGCCGAAGAGCAGGATATGTAGTAACCACAACCACCGAAGTTCTGGAAGCCAAGGCCTTGCCGGAAGGAAGGTCGGCACAACGGGCTGAACTGTACGCCTTAACCCGAGCCCTCATCCTTAGCAAAGGTAAACGAGTTAACGTCTACACTGATTCTCGGTATGCCTTTGCTACTGTGCATGTACATGGGGCCATCTATAAAGAAAGAGGTCTCCTTACTGCTGCAGGGAAAGCTATCAAAAACAAGGAAGAAATACTAAAGCTTCTTGAGGCTGTATGGCTGCCAGACAAGGTAGCTATCCTACACGGTGAGGGACATCAGACAGGAGATGACCCCATAACTCAACAAAATCACCTGGCCGACAAAACAGCCAGAGCGGCCACCTGTAGTGACCCAGGAGAAGCTCCTACCTAGACTATGACTCTTGCGCCCCAGAGAGAAGCCTCCTCACCCTGTACACAAATGAAGAAAGAAGTTGGGCCTCGACAGAAGGGGGCATGCTAAGCAAAGAGTGATGGTGGGTCATGCCAAACGGACACATCTTTGTCCCGTCATCTATGGGAAAACACCTGGTGAAGGAATATCACCAACCCACGCACCTAGGGAAAACTGCACTGGAGGCCCTCCTCAAAAAGAACTAGATCAGCCAGCTGCCGGCATTATGCCAAGCTGTCAGTGAACAATGTGTGACATGTGCCAAAAACAATGCTTGGTCTGCCCCACGGCCCCCACCTGGCACGCAAAGGATGGGGGCCGCCCCTTTCGAAGACTCAGAGGTGGACTTTACCGACATACAACCAAATTCAGGATTCAGGTACCTTCTTATAATAATCTGCACATATTCGGGATGGGTTGAAACATTCCCGACCAGAACGGAATGAAGTCACGAGGTGGCCAAAGCCCTTCTACGGGAGATTGTGCTTCGGTTTGATCTACCCTTAACCATACACAGTGATAATTGACCTGCATTTGTGGCAGACATTATACAAACCCTGACAAAGTCCCTCAACATTACCTGGAAACTGCACACTGCTTACCAACCCCAGAGCTCAGGGAAAAGTAGAGCGGATGAATCGCACCCTCAAGGAAACCCTGGCTAAGTTCCACCAAGAGACTAATCTCCCACGGCCAGATTTACTACTGCTGGCCCTCCTGCATGCCTGATGCATGCCTGGGCCACTGGGGTTCTCCCCTTTTGAGTTATTATGTGGGCGACCCCCACCCCCCATGTTTAGGAAAACTCCCAGGAGACCTACACCAGATTGGAGACAAGGGAACAAGAGAACAGCTCCGGACCTTGGGGGTAGTCCTAAATAAGTTACAGAGATATACCATAGAGAGGGCCCCAATTTCCTTAGGGACCCTCGTTCACCCCTTTCAGCCAGGAGACTCTGTGTGGGTCAAAGATTGGAAGAGGGAACCTCTTAGACAACGGTGGACTGGGCCTCATACTGTTATTCTAACAACTCCTACAGCCCTTAAAGTTTCAGGTATCACCCCATTGGTCCATCACTCCAGAGTTAAGAAGGCCAACTCAGAAGAACCCACAACCTGGCGAAGTGATCCAGATCCAGTCAACCCACTTAAACTGACCCTCAAAAAGGAAACTGCCCCTGAGACCTCCAGCCCTGCTCCAGCCACACTCCGGAAGCTGGCTGGCCTGTGCACGGCAGAAGCTTGAGGAATCAACTCATGAACCTAGCCCAGGGGTCTGGATGCAACTCTGCCAGCCCTTGCCCCTTATTGGTGTCATAGCCCTGATCTTACTTCTTACTGTGGGGCTGATAGAGACTGCACCAACAAGCTGGACATGGGACAAAAGATGCATGTTGGGTCTCACACACCTCCTCTGGATGGGAGGGCCATTAAGTATTGCCTGTATATTATGATAACCTCTCTCACCCTCACAACTGCCGCTTACCCACTTTGCCCCCAGGATTGCTATATGACAATAAGGGGGTCAAGGGTGCTCAGTGCCTTCACCTCCCTCCACGAAGATTGCTACATGCTACAAGGGAAAAACACCCACTCTCTGTCAGCCACCTGGTGCCCCCAAGGACTAAGTATTGGACCGTAGAGATAACCCAAGATGTCAGGAACCCATGTCACAACAAGGGCCTCCAGAGAGGGAAGCCAGCTTGCTACACTTACCTTCCTCAATGGGGGATCTCAGATGGGGGAGGGGTGCAAGACAGGGCCCTTCAAAAAGTTACAAAGGATACCCAGGATAGGGTAATACAAGCCATAAAGGCGACCACTCCCCCGGCAGCCTACCAAGGTTTGGACCTTTCAGCCCTCAGTCAGATGCTTACCAATTCCCCACTCCAACGCTACTCTCCAAGTCCTCCATAAAATAGATAATCACACCCAAACCTGCTGGATGTGCTTGCCCCTCGGCCGGAGGGCTTACCTAGCCACTCCCATCCCTTTGACCTGGGAAGCTCCTGAAAATCTCAAAACCAACACCTCTGTCTTAATTGGACCCCTGGCCACTGGGGTCCGTCTCACAAATGCCGACAATCTAATCTGTACAGTCCCTGAAGGTATGAACGGTACCTCCCTATGCGGAAGAAATATAACCTTAGAGAGGAATGCAACCCTGTGTTCAACCCCTGGGGTGTTCTATCTGTGTTCTAGTTCAGCCTACTGATGCTTAGAGGCCAAGTGGACTCAGATATGTTATTCCGTCTTCCTAACCCCGGAGATATCCATGTACACGGAAGATCAGCTCCTAACAGCCTTTAGCCCCAAGTCCCGGACTAAATGGGCAATCCTGGTACCCGTTCTGATAGGAGCAGGGATTGCGACAAGAATAGGAGCCAGAATAGAGGGCATAGGTTCATCCGAAGGACTGTACCATAGACTAGCTCAAGAGATAAATGAGGACATGGAACGGGTGGCAGAGTCTCTGGTAAACTTACAAAGCCAAATAAACTCTCTGGCGGCAGTGACCCTCCAAAATAGGCAAGCCCTCAACCTCCTCACTTCAGAAAAAGGAGGGACATGCATCTTTCTGGGGGGGGAATGTTGCTATTTCGTAAACCAGTCAGGAATAGTTACAGCTAAGGTTAAGGAACTCAAAGAAAGAATTCAAGGTAGACAACAGGAAAGTATCAATCAATGGAAAGGATGGGATCTCATGGATTGGGCATCCTGGCTTCCTGCCCTGGCAGGGACCCTCCTCTCCATAATTTTACTTGTATCCATTGGCCCCTGTATACTGAATGCCATGGTACATTTTATTGAAAACACTGTTTCTCGCCAAACTACTGCACGTGGCTTAGCCTTCCAAGAGTACCAACCTATAAAACTGAAAGGTGATGCCTACTAAAAGTTTTTTAAAAGGCATCAAAGGGGGGAATGTTGGAGAAGTGAATAAAGTATTGCACCAAAGATGACCGATGGGGCTAAAACAGACTCTGGTCTCTAGCTTAGAGACCCCTCCTCCAGGTTCTTCTTCCTTTGTTTGCTGTGCACAGGAAAACCCCCACAGATATGGAAGCTGATGACTATACATTATCCTCCCCACTTACATTTGGCGCCTAGACCTTTGGAGAAAGTCTCCTCTGAGCCCGCCGGTGTTAAATAAATCTCCGATCCACCAAGGTCTCCGAGTGCCGCTTGGTTTTTCCACCAGTGTTCCAGCCTAGTTCCATAACAAGACCATGACCAGAGCTGAAATCAAGAGTTGGATGCCCAACCCAGCCACCCAGGCATCCCAGAACTTTGTCCTATTAACAGCCAATTCTAATTTTATACCACTGTACTTTTGATATTAAAATTTATTAATCGCTTTTATGTGGAATTTGAAAAACTTAACAGATTAACATAGGGGAAGGGAAGAAAAAATAAGATAAAAACAGAGAGGGAGGAAAACCATAAGAGGCTCTAAAAAACCGAGAACAAGCTGAGGGTCGTTTGGGGAGTGAGTGGGAGGGGAGATGGGTTAAATGGGTGATGGGCATTAAGGAGGGCACTTTTTGGGATGAGCCCTGGGTTGTCATATGTAAGAGATGAATCACCGGGTTCTTCTCCTGAACCCAAAACCACATTATATGTTAACTAACTTGAGAAAAAAAGAAAAATTCATTAATCCCTTTTAAAAACTTAATTAGATCTTGGGAATGCAAGCTGGTGCAGCCACTCTGGAAAACAGTATGGAGGTTCCTCAAAAAACTAAAAATAGAACTACCCTACAACTCAACAATTGCACTAGTAGGCATTTATCCACGGGATACAGGTGTGCTGTTTTGAAGGGACACATGCACCCCCATGTTTATAGCAGCACTATCAACAATAGCCAAAGTGTGGAAAGAGCCCAAATGGTCCATCGATGGATGAATGGATAAAGAAGATGTGGTCTGTATATACAATGGAGTATTACTCAGCGATCAGAATGAAATCTTGCCATTTGCAACTACGTGGATGGAACTAGAGGGTATTATGCTAAGCGAAATTAGAGAAAGACAAATATCATATGACTTCACTCATATGAGGATTTTAAGAGACAAAACAGATGAACATAAGGGAAGGGAAGCAAAAATAATATAAAAACAGGGAGGGGGACAAAACAGAAGAGACTCATAAATATGGAGAACAAACTGAGGGTTGCTGGAGGGGTTGTGGGAAGGGGAATGGGCTCAATGGGTAAGAGGCACTAAGGAATCTACTCCTGAAATCATTGTTTCACTATATGCTAACTAATTTGGATGTAAAATTTTAATTTTTTTTTTTTAATGCGAGATATTCTTTTTTTTTAAAACAATTTAACGTTTTTTTTGTTTTTTTTTTTTTTTGTTTTTTTTAAATTTTTTATTTTTGATACAGGGAGAGACAAAGCATGAACAGGGGAGGGTCAGAGAGAGGGAAACACAGAATCTGAAACAGGCTCCAGGCTCTGAGCTGTCAGCCCAGAGCCCGACGCGGGGCTCGAACTCACGGACCGTGAAATCATGACCTGAGCCGAAGTCGGCTGCTCAACGGACTGAGCCACCCAGGCGCCCCTAAAATTTTAAATTTAAAAAATAAGATTAAAAAAAATTGTAGTCAAATATTTAACTCTAATGACATTGATGAAGACATGTGTGCTCAGAAGTGTGATGTACTAATGTGTGCAATTTGCTTTGAAAACAACAACAACAAAAGATGCTCAGAAATGAGATACACTGATGTTTGCAATTTGCTTAGAAACCATAACAAAGATGGATTTATTGTTGGACAGGATACATGGATGGATAGATATATGATAAAACAAATGAAGCAAAATATATGCTGCAGAATCGAAGTAATGGGTATGTGTGTGTTTACTATACAATTACTTCAACTTTCTCATATATTTGAAATTTTTCATAATAAAAAAATAAAGTAATAAAGGGATTTCCAAAATACCAAAAACAAAAAACCAACAACAAAAAAACCCTTAATTAGATCTATTCCAGTCTCACCCAGCTTGACCACACATAAAATTCTTTTCCAAGATTGCTTTTCCACAAAGCCTCTACAATCTTTTTATTCTTTTCAAAAGTTGTTCACATTCTGTCCTGTGCTGTTTCTCTTTCCCATTCCTGGGGTGGGAGTGGGGCCTAAATTTAAGGACAAAATTATTTTCTTTTCCTTCAACAAAAATTCATTTCCATTCCTCATAATTTCTCTTAGCAAAAACCTACATCCTATGTTCTTTGCATGCAGAGATTGTAAAGGCTGCTTTGAGGCAGCAGGCTTGAGCAATGGAACCTGAGTAAGGGAGCAGGGCCCACAGTGCCCCCCAACCCCTTGGCTGAATACAAACACCTCAAAATACCCATAATCCCCAGCTGACCAATGGGCTACTTATAACCGGGCACAGGTACCAAAAAAGGAAAAATCCATATGTCCCCGTTCCTCTTCACCTACCCCCCTTAACTACAGCCCCCCAACACTGCCTCCTGGCAGACAGTCTCTCCTTTGCTGTCCTGCCTGACACTCCCTTTGCAGAGTGTTCAGTAAACTTGTATCTCCTTTGTTCTGCCTCTGGTGAATTCTTTCACCACCTGGCTGGCTCCACCTGATCAGGCTGCCCCACAGAGACGTTTCCCTTGTTATTTCTAGTAGCTTTAAACAGTTGTGAATGGTCTGTTACTGGCAGATTTATAAATATTTTTTATAATTTCTGGAAACATTTGCCTTCTCACAGTAAATTTTTCAGTAGGACAAAAAAACATGTTTACTAATAGATGCAAATCTTTAGTTCCTCTGCAAAAAGGAACCAAGAGTGGATAAACCTATTTTTAGTAATGTTTCAGTGTTTTTATTTGGAGATAATCTAAATATTCCACGAGATAATCTAAATATTGACTTAACTCATCATTTAACTTAGCCAAATTTAAAGATTTGAGAAAGCAAAATATTTTGGAAACTATTTGCTGCAAAGTTATCCTAGAAACTCATTTCTTTTATCGCTTATTACATTGATTTAAATAATTTGTTCTTAACAATTACATTTAGATTACTTACCAGACCTTCATTAGACAGTAGACAAAATCAGTCATCATCATAAGTGATTTTTCTGGCTGACGAATTTTCTTAAGAAATAACACGAACTTAAATTTCTGATTAGTAAACCCAGGTAGAACAAAAGTATTGTATTTAATACCGATAACTGTAGAGATATGCCTGTTTTAATTAAACCAACAATCTTAAACTAGCTTTTATTTACTAATGGTTCATCATAGATCACAATGATGAGGTTCTGAGGTGATGGTGGGGAGTCTGGAGCCAACGGCCAAGAAAGAATTCTTGAAGACCTCTTTGGTGCAAAAAGGTGATTTTATTAAAGCATAGGAACAGGACCCGTGGGCAGGGAGAGCTGCCTTGGGGTTGTGAAGAGTGGCTGGTTATAAACTACTTAGTTGGGAAAAGGTAAAGGCAAAAGAGAGGCCTCCAGAAGGACTCTGATATCTTAAAGAGGATTCATAAAATGCCAGGGGCTTTGCTATTGTCAAACTAAGATGGTTTTCCCTCTAATAAGACATTAACATTAGGACAGTAGGGGGTTCCTGGAGAAATGTTCTACTCTGCATTTGCCTCAAGTATTTGTCAACAGGTTGCAGGTTACAGAGAAATTTAATTTTACCTGCCATTTCCATCTTGCCTTTGTTCTCTACATCGCTATGGAGGGGAAGTTGATATCAGGGTCTCCAGGAAACTAAGTCTAAAGGTTTCTGGAGATTAGGCTGTTGATAAGATTGCCTTTTTAATTTGTAAACTGATGGAGACTCCTGTCCTGCAGGACTGTGATCTCTATCAGTTAACCATTTGTTTTCTTTCCTTTTCTTTGTTTTTGGACAGCCAGGACTGCCTGAGAAATATCACACACGTCCCAGGGTGGGGGTGGGGGGTAGGGAGATGGGGGGGTGGGGGGGGGGGGTGTGCCGCTTGTACTGGGCCCTCAGCTCCCTCATCAACGGAACTTGAAAAACATTTGGGTTATGTTTTTAAGTTTCAAATTTTAGAAATCCTTAATTTATATAAGAGCTTAGTTTTCTTCAAGTCAGTTAAGTAGTTGTTTTTTTGTTTTTTTTTTTTTTTTTACAAATTAATTGTGGCAATATGATCCAGAGGTAGAAAATACCACACATCTATATAAACATATAGACAGACACAAACAGATGTCTTAAGACTTGCATTTTTAAAATTTAGCCATGACTGGGGCGCCTGTGTGGCTCAGTCGGTTAAGCGGCTGACTTAGGCTCAGGTCATGATCTCTCGGTCCGTAAATTCGAGCCCCGAGTCGGGATCTGTGCTGACAGCTCAGAGCCTGGAGCTTGTTTCAGATTCTGTGTCTCCCTCTCTCTGACCCTCCCCCATTCATGCTTTGTCTCTCTCTGTCTCAAAAGTAAATAAACGTTAAAATTTAGCCATGACTGTACGTTAACTAACTAGAATTAAAATAAAAATTTTTTTAGCCATGAGATGGGTATAATAATGCAAAACTCACTAGCTTTTAAAAAGAAGAGCTGGAATACTGGCCTGCTCAGCTTGTCAAAGCTCTTAAAGTTAGTATTTGTGGAAGAGACACTTAAGATTTGCATTTGTTCTTGATAAGTAATCCTACCAAGCTGTGGACTTTTTGGGCAAGGGATCAGTTTGCATTTAAAAAAAGCCTCTTCCCTATTTAAATTTTTTTCTTCTGTTAAGAATTACCTTAGTGAAGTGTGCATTTCAAGAAGATGGCCTAGATAAGAAGATAATAAGAGTTCCTGGAGAAGACAAGGTAGAAATCTTACATCTCAAAATGGAAAGAATGCAAAGGCCTCCAAGGACTTTTGCTCCTGAAGGTCAGAATTTTACAATACAAACAAGCCTTAGGAGATGAATAGGTGAGGTTAATTGTTAAAAAGGGTGAGTGAACCTTGAATTGTTTCTAGAGCTGCTTTTCTGGTCTTGTAAAGATCTGTAGGTAAGCACAGTTGCTTCTTTTTATTTTTATTAAAAAAAATTTTTTTTAGTGTTTATTTTTGAGAGACAGATGGAGCACGAGTGGGGGAGGGGCAGAGAGAGAGGGAGATAGAATCAGAAGCGGTTGAGCTGTCAGCACAGAGCCTGACCTGGAGCTCAAACCCCTGAACCATGAGATCATGACCTGAGCTGAAGTCCCGAAGCTTAACCGACTGAGCCACCCAGGTGCCTGTTTTGTTGTTGTTATTTTACAAATGGAAGGTTTGTGGCAAACCCGCATTGAGCGTCTATCAGCACCATTTTTCCAACGGCATTTGTTCATGTCTCTGTGTCTGTATTTTTTAATTAAGGTTATGTAGGTATTTTTAAAAAAGACATAATGCTATTGCACAGTTAACAGACTACAATGTAGTGTAAACACGACTTTTTTTGAGAGATAGTGTGCATGAGCGGGGAGCTGGGGAAGAGGGGCAGAGGAAGAGAGAGAGAATATCTTAAGCAGGCTCCACGCTCAGCATGGAGCCTGATGTGGGACTCAATCCCATGACCCTGGGGTCATGACCTGAGCTGAAATCAAGAGTTGGACACTCAACCAATTGAGCCACCCAGGCACCCCTAAATATAACTTTTATTTCCACTGGGAAACTAAAAAATTCATTTGACTAGCAAAACTAAAAGGCAACCGATGGAATGGGAGAAGATATTTGCAAATGACATATCAGATAAAGGGTTAGTATCCAAAATCTAGAAAGAACTTATCAAATCCAACACCCAAAAAACAAATAATCCAGTGAAGAAATGGGCAGAGGACATGAATAGACACTTCTCCAAAGAAGACATCCAGATGGCCAACTGACACATGAAAGAATGCTCAACATCACTCATCATCAGGGCAATACACATCAAAACCACCATGAGGTATCACCTCACACCTGTCAGAATGGCTAACATTAACAACTCAGGCAACAACAGATGTTGGCGAGAAAGAGAAAGAGGATCTCTTCTGCATTGTTGATGGGAATGAAAGCTGGTGCAGCCACTCTGGAAAACAGTATGGAGTTTCCTCAAAAAATTAAAAATAGAACTACCCTACAACCCAGCAATTGCACTACTAGGTATGTATCCAAGGGATAAGTATGCTGTTTCGAAGGGACACATGCACCCCAGTGTTTATAGCAGCGCTATAAACAAAGTTTGGAAAGAGCTCAAATGTCCATCAATGGATGAATGGATAAAGAAGATGTGGTATATATATACAATGGAGTATTACTCGGCAATCAAAAAGAATAAAATCTTGCCATTTGCAACTATGTGGATGGAACTAGAGGGTATTATGCTAAGCGAAATTAGCCAATCAGAGAAAGACAAATATCATATGACTTCACTCATATGAGGGCTTTGAGATACAAAACAGATGAACACAAGGGAAGGGAAGCAAAAATAATATAAAAACAGGGAGGGGACAAAACAGAAGAGACTCTTCAATATGGAGAACAAACAGGGTTGCTGGAGGGGTTGTGGAAGGGGGGATGAGTTAAATGGGTAAGGGGCATTAAGGAATCTACTCCTGAAATCATATGCTAACTAATTCGGATGCAAAAAAATTCATTTGACTCACTTTATTGTGATACTCACTTCATTGCAGTAGTCTGGAACCAAACCTGCATATCCCCAAGTATGCCTGTAGAAAGGAGTTCTGAGGAGCTGTACAAAATAGAAAGCTTTAACAGGCAGAAGAGGGCAGAAAAAAGGAAATTTCCAGCAAAGAGTGGATTGTTCCAGGCAAGATCACCTTCCTTTGGGAGCCGGTGGGGGTCTACCAGGCAGATTACCTTACTAGCGCTGATCAAGTATTTCCAGATCGACCGGTTAAGGGTCACATTCCTAGGAGAGGCTGAAACTTTAGCTAGGTATTACCTGTGTTTACTGATGTAGGGCTTAGCAGAAGTGACTCCATTTTGGGCCTGTTATTTGTTAACACCCTACTACCCCCCTGGACCTCAATTTCTTTATCTACGTAAAGGGAAAGATTGAACTAGATGGTCTCTAAAGATCCTTGTATTTCTTGATGTGGGATGCTAAAATAGAGAAGTGATGAGGAGACTCTTGACAGATGAGTGAGTCATAACCAAAGATCTTCCACAGTAGGAACTGATTCCCAAATTTTGATATTAAGGTGCGGGATGCCACAAATGTCATTCTCCTTTTATATTCCTCAAATTTCAAGTTTCTGGTTAACTTCTTTCTCATTGTAACCCTGCCCACAATCCTAACCAGAGGGCCAAAGGCTCCCCATGATGCTTCAAGGCCCAAAACCAGCTCTCTTCTTGGAGGAAGCTCTCCTAGGATCACTGTCACCCCAGCAAACTTTTGTTACCCCATGTCTCACTGATGTGGGGGTATGAGCTCAGCACCAGCATGCACTGTTGTTCTCTGACTTCTCAATGCAGTCTGGTCACCCCTACCACCTTGTGGAAGACTACTGGATAGGACTGAGGTTGCCTCTGGCCCTTCAGGGAGAACCTATAGGCTGTCTCCCTCCTCTTCCTTTTCTCCTTATGCCTGACATCATTCAAGTGCACAACTAAGATCAAAGAGGGTGTAACAAGAGTTTGTTTTCAAGCCACCAGAGCAATTTAAGTAGAATGAATACACTCTCCTTATAGGAAGTATTCAGGAAAATCACTGGCAATCATCTGTCCACGGAATACAGTGTGGTAAGTTTCTTGGGGGTAGGGAGACGGGTGGGAATGGAAGGTGGTCCTCAAAAATTCCCTATAGGAATGCCTTAGAAGTATCTCAAATCTCTTCCAAATTTGAGAATGATGCTAGTAAATAAAAACTGGGGGTAGGACTACCAGTTTCTGCTCTGGTTCTAAACAAGTAAAAAGCTGAATGGAAAAATCAACAGCTCTTCTTAGGTTCATCAGGGAAGTACGGTCACAGGGCAAAATGCTGTCCCTAAAATTGGAAAGGCAGGTAAACACAGAGATTTATAATGTACTGGAAAAGAAATTCACAAATGGAAACTTCTACCAGAACTAGTGTCAGAGTAAGAAAACCTGAACTGCAACTGACAAATCGCTGGAGGCTCAGAGTGGTGAAGTCTGAGAGTTAAAACCTCCAAAGGAAAGAGACCCCACACTTTTATGAGTGTTACCTCCAGGAGCTCCACCAGTTTCTACCAGGTTCATGGAAAAGTTCCCTGGGAGAGGAAAAGTAACCATTTTGAAATGTGAGAGCATTCTGAACTTCTAACCAGGGCCTGTCCTCAAGAGACACTTCTGTACCAGGGCCTAAACGGTTGGGTTCTTACCAGACCCTAACTAATTTAGGGGTTACACAATTCTAGTGCCTACTAGCCTTCCACATAGTGGAAGGGAAATATCCAATTCCAGCCACCTCTAGACATCCTGTCCCACCTAAGGGCGCAGGGGAGAATGAGAAGCACTTCTGTAGTTCCCAGCTGAGGCACAGGCTCATTCAACACTGAGACCTTATCACAGGACAATAGGATGCTTCTCCTGTCTCCACAGTTTATCACCACATCACTAAATGCCTATGTACTGGAATTTCTTTTACCCAGTACATCATGTTTGGCTTTCAAAAAAAAAAAAAAAATTACAAGCCATACTAAAAGGCAAAAGCACAGTTTGAAGAGGCCCAGCTAGCTGGCATCAGAACCAGAACCAGATCTGGCAGGGATATTGGAATGAACAGACTGATAATTTTTGAAAATATATAAACATGTAAGGATTCTAATGAAAAAGTAGACAACATGCAATAGCAGGTGGGTACTGTAAGGAGAGAAATGAAAATTCTATCAAAGAAAAATGTGAGCAATCAAAAATTGTGCAATAGAAATGAAGAATTCCTCCAATGGGCTCATTAGCAGATTGGACAAAGCTGATGAAAGAATCTTTAAGCTTGAGGATATGTCAACAGGAATTTCCAAAACTCAAAAACAAAGGAGGAAAAAAAAAAGATGGGGAGGTTGGGACAGAACAGTATCCAGGAACCGTGGAATAAGAACAAAGGGTGTAACACAGGCTTATTGGGAACACCAGCAAGCAGAAGAAACATAATAAATATTGGAAACCATGACAGGATTTTCCCAAATTAGTGTCAGACACCAAACTACAGATCCAGAAAGATCAGAGAACACTAAGCAGGATAAATGCCAAAATGACACCTAGGCATTTCACATTCAAACAGCAGAAAATGAAAGATAAAGAAAAAATCTTGAAAGAAGACAGAGGGAGGGGAGAAAAATCCTACCTTACCTTTTAGGAGCAAACATAAGACTTATGTTGATTTCTCAGAAAGCATGCAATCAAGAAGAGAGTGGAATGAAATATTTGAAGTGTTGTGGGCGGGACGCCTGGGTGGCTCAGTCGGTTAAGCATCTGACTTGATCTCAGCTCAGGTCTTGATCTCAGGGTTATGAGTCAAGTCCCATGTTAGGCTCCATTTTGGCAGTGGAGCCTACTTAAAAATAAATAAATAAATTATTGAGGAAAAAGACCACGAACCCAAAATTCTGTATCCTGTGAAATTATCCCTTCAAAGGGATCCCCAAAAAAATCCCCAAAAAGATTTTTCTCCCCTCCCTCTGTCTTCTTTCAAGATTTTTTCTTTATCTTTCATTTTCTGCTGTTTGAATGTGAAATGCCTAGGTGTCATTTTGGCATTTATCCTGCTTAGTGTTCTCTGATCTTTCTGGATCTGTAGTTTGGTGTCTGACACTAATTTGATCCCTTCAAAGGATACAAACACAGAGGAAGAAATGTTAAAATAAGTTTTTCATAGAGAAGGAAAATGATAATGAGTCAGAAACTTGGAACTTCATGAAGAAGAGCGTCAGAGAAGGAATAAATGAAGGTAAAAGAAAAGCTTTTATTTTTCCTTTTCTCTGTTGATCTAATAGTTAACGATTTGTTCAATAATAATAGCAGAAATGTACTAGATTATCTTTTCTTTGAAAAAAAATTTTTAAACGTTTATTTATTATTGAGAGATGGAGAGACACAGAGCACGAGCAGGGGAGGGGTAGAGAGAGGGGGACACACAGAATCTGAAGCAGCCTCCAGGCTCTGAGCTGTCAGCGCAGAGCCCGACGTGGGGCTCGAACGCACGAGTTGTGAGATCATGACCTGAGCCACAGTTGGTTGCTTAACCAACTGAGCCACCCAGGCACCCCTAGATTATCTTTTCAAGTACGCATATACGAGTGTCTGTATACATACATACATTCATTACCCTTGGATTGCTCACATGTATATGATATGAATGATGATACAAATGATACAAAGAACCAGACGAAGGAAGTAGGACTGTTTTGTTATTATTTGGTACTGACACTACCTGGGAGATGGTATAGTGTTCTTGGAAAATGGCCCTGAATTAATTTTAAATAATATGTCAAAAACCCTAGGCAGCCACTTAAAAAAAAAAAGTATAATTGATATCCTTCTAAGCAGGGAGAGAAAACGAGTCATATAAAATTCTCAGTTACAACCATAAAAAGCAGAAAAAGGGTAGAAGACAAAAAATAGGAACAAAGAACAAGGGTAAGAGTAGAAAACAAATATGGTGGATATTAATCTAACTATATTAATGAGCAGTTTAAATGTTAATAATGGTCTAAGTACATCTAGTAAAAGTGATTGTCAGAGTGTAAAAGAAACAGGACCCAACTATATGTTATCTACAAGAAAACTACTTTCAATGTAAGACACATATAGATTAAAGGTAAATGAAAGGTTGGGCCCCTGGGTGGCTCAGGTGGTTAAGCATCCAACTCTTGATTTTGGCTCAGGTCATGATCTCATGGTTGTGAGATAGAGCTGCACGGGGCCCCGTGCTGAGCGTGGAGCCTGCTTAAGATTTGCTCTATGCCTTTCCCTCTGCCTGTCCCTTGTTCCTGAGAGTGTGCTCTCTCTCTCTCTCTCTAAAAAAAAAAAAAAAAAAAAAAAAA
>NC_064810.1:149382155-149433375 GCF_023721935.1 Panthera uncia
CTCCCCCCCCCAAAAAAAAAAAAAAAAAAAAAAAAAAAAAAAAAAAAGTGAATGGAAAAAGATCTATCATGCTAGTATTAATCCCACCCCCCAAAGTATAGCTATATTAATTTCAGAGAGCAGGCTTCAGAACAAGGAAAGCATTACATAACGATAAATACTCCAAGGGGAAATTTTTTAAAGTAGAATTCACATACAGTGTTATATGTTTCAGGTGTACAATAACAATATAGTGATTCAACCATTCTATATGTTACTCAGTGTTCATCAAGGTAAATGTACTCTTAATCCCCTTCACCTATTTCACCCTCTTTTCCTCCATCCACCTCCCCTCTGGCAGCCACCGCTTTGTTCTCTGTATTTAAGAGTGGGGTTTTGTTTGTGTTTTGGTCTTGTTTTTTTCACTTATTTTGGTGTCTTAAATTCCACATATGAGTAAAATCATATTGTATTGGTCTTTCTCTGACTTACTTCACTCAGCATTATACCCTATAGGTCCATCGATGTTGCTGTCAATGGCAAGATCGCATGTTTTTTTATGGCTAATAGTCCATTGGGTGTGTGTGTGTATATATATATTTATCTCACACCTTCTTTATCCTTTCATCTATACGGACATTTGAGTTGCTTCCATATCTTGTCTAGAAAATAATGCAGCAATACACATAGGGGTGCATGTATCTTCCCAAATTAGTGTTTTCATTTCTTTGGATCAATACCCAGTTAATAGAGTTACTGTATCATATGGCAATTCTACTCTGTTTTCCACAGTGGCTTCATCAGTTTGCATTCCCAGAAACAGCGCATTAGTGTTCCTTTTTCTCCATATTCTTTTCAACACTTATTGTTTCTTGTCACTTTCATTTTAGCCATTCTGACATATGTAAAGGGATATCTCATGATCACTCATGATGTGTGACGTTGGGCATATTTTCAAGTGTCTGTTGGGTATCTGTAGGTCTTCTTTGGAAAAATGTCTATTCAGGTCTTCTGTCCATTTTTAAATAGGATTTTTTTTTTCAGTATTGAGTTGTATATGTTCTTTATTTATTTTGGGTATTAATCCCCCATCAAATATATCACTTGCAAATATCTTCTCCCATTCAGTAGGTTGTCTTTTTGTTTTGGTTTATGGTTTCCCTCACTGTAGAAATTTTTTTTTTTTTTTAAGTTTATGTATTTTGAGAGAGAGCGCGAGTGAGCAGGGGAGGGGTAGAGAGAGAGGAGAGAGAGACTCCCAAGCAGGCTCCATGCTGTTAGTACAGAGCCTGATGCAGGGCTCAAACTCACAAACCATGAGATCATGACCTGAGCTGAAACCAGAACCGATGCTTAACCAACTGAGCCACCCAGGTGTCCCTAGGAAAGCTTTTTATTTTATTATAGTCCCGATAGTTTTTGTTTTTATTTCCCTTGCTTGAGGAAAAAGACCTAGAAAAATGTTTCCATGGCTGATGTCAAAGAAATTACTGCCTATGTTTTCTTCTAGAAGTTTTATGGTTTCAGGTCTCACTTTAGGTCTCTAATCCATTTTGAGTTCACTCTGCTGTACGGTGTAAGCAGTGATCTGGTTTCACTCTTTTGCGTGTAGCTGTCCAGTTTTCTCAGCACTATTTGTCAAAGAGACTGTCTCTTCTCCATTGTACATTGTTGTCTCCTTTGTCATGGATTAATTGACCATATATATGTGGGTTTATATCTGGGATCTCTATTCTGTGCCATTGATCTATGTGTCTGTTTTTCTGCCAGGATTACACTGTTTTGATTACTACAGCTTTGTAGTATATCTTGAAATCTGGGATTGTAATACCTCCAGCTTTGTTCTTTTTCAAGATCTATGTGCTTTGGCTATTGCGGGGTTGGGGGGGGGGTCTTCTGTGGTTCCACAGAAATTTTAGGATTATTTGTCCTAGTTCTGTGAAAAATGTTGGTATTTTGATAGGGATTACATTAAATCTGTAGATTGCTTGAGCTTTATGGATGTTTTAACAACATTGTTTCTTCCAATCCATGAGCATGGGGCATCTTTTCATTTGTGTCATCTTCAGTTTCTTTCATCAGTGTTTTATAGTTTTCAGGTTGTAGGTCTTTCACCTCCTTATTTAAATTTATTTCTAGGTATTTTATTATTTTGGATGCAATTGTAAATGGGATTGTTTTCTTAACTTCTCTTTCTGCTACTTCATTATTAGTATATAGAAATACAACAGGTTCCTGTATATTAATTTGTATCCTGTGACTTTACTGAATTCATTTGTCACTTCTAGTAGCTTTTTGGTGGAATCTTTATAGAGTTTTCTATATATAGTATCATGTCAACTGCACACAGTGACAGTTTTACTTCTTTACCGATTTGGATGCCTTCTATTTTTCATATCTGGCTGCTGTAGCTAGGACTTCCAGTAGTATGTTGAATAAAAGTAGTGAGAGTGGACATCCTTTTCTTGTTCCTGATCTCAGAGGAAAAGCTCCGTTTTTCACCACTGTGAATGATACTAGCCGTAGAGTTTTTCATTTATTGCCTTAAGTATGTTGTACTGTTTCCTCTAGCCCACCTTGTTGAGAGATTTTATCATGAATGAATGCTGTGGTTTATCAAATGCTTTTTCTACATCTACTGAGATGATATGGCTTTTATGCTTTCTCTTGTTAATCTGATGTATCACGTTGATTGATTTGCAAATATTGAACCGTGCTTGCATCTCTGGATTAAATCCCACTTGATCCTTGTGAATGATTTTTTAAATGTATTGTCGGACTCAGTTTGCTAACACTTTGTTGAGAATGTTTGCATCTCTTTCATCAGAGATATTGGCTGGTAGTTTTCATCGTTTGTAGTATCTTTACCTGGTTTTGATGTCAGGATAATGTTGGCCTCATAGAATGAATTTGGAAGCTTTGCTTCCTCTTCTTTTTGGAATAATTTGAGAAGAACCGATATTAACTCTTTAAATGTATGGTGGAATTCACCCGTGAAGCCAGATGTCTGGTCCTGGACTTTTGTTTGTTGGGAGTTTTTTTGATTACTGGTTCAATTTCATTGCAAGTAATCATCAGTCTACACAAGTTTTCTATTTCTTCATGGTTCAGTTTTCGAAGGTTTTATGTTTCTAGGAATTCTTTTAGTTTGTCGAATTTGTTGGCATGTAATTTTTTTATAACATTCTCTTATAATCCTTTGTATTTTTGTGGTGTTGTTATTTCATCTCCTTCATTTCTGATTTTATTTATTTGAGCCCAAGAGGACAATTCTTTTTGTTTTTTAATTTTTTTAAATGTTTATATTTGAGAGAGAGAGACGGAGTGCAAGCAGGGGAGAGGGAGGGAGAGGGAGACACAGAATCAGAAGCGGGTTCCATGCTCTGAGCTGTCAGCACAGAGCCTGACGAGGGGCTTGAACTCACAGACTGTGAGATCATAACCTGAGCAGAAGTCAGATGCTCAACCAACTGAGCCACCCAGGCACCCCAAGAGGACAATTCTTAATGTGTATTCACCAAAAACAGATGATCAAAATACATGAGGCAAGAACTAATAGAATTGCAAAGAGAAATATATTATTCCATGATTATAGTTCGAGACTTCAACATCCCTCTATCAGAAATGGACAGATCCAGGGGTACCTGGGTGGCTCAGTTGGTTAAGTGTCTGTTAGTTTTAGCTTAGGCCATGATTTCACGGTCGTGAGATTGAGCCCTCTGTGGAGCTCTGCACTGACAGCACGGAGCCTGCTTGGGATTCTCTCCTCCCACCCCCTCTCAAAATAAATAAATAAAACAAAACAAAAATAACAACAACAAAATCCTGCAGGCAGAATCTCAGTAAGGACACTGTTGAAAGTACCATGGATCAACTGGATATAATTGACATTTATAGACTAACTTCATCCAACAACATAATGCACATTCTTCGCAACCTCACACAGAACATTTACCCACCATATTCTGGGCCATAACATGAAGAAGGAGAAGAAAAGACAAGAAGAGGGAGAGGAGGAGAAAGAAGAGGAAAAAGAGGAGGGGAAACAGGAGGAAGAAGAAGGGAGGAGGAGGGAGGAGGAGAGGAGAATGAAGAGAGGAGGAGGACAGGAGGAGGAGAAAAGGGAGGAGGAGGAGGAGGAGGAGGAGGAGTCAACGTTGTCATACACTGAGTTCTTTAGAAATCAGTAAGATGAAGATAGCTGAAAAATCTCAAAAATACTTGGAGATTAAACAACATACTTTTAAACAACACATGGGTCCGAAAAGTAATCAAGAGAAATTTTACAATATTTTGAATGAAATGAAAATACAATTTATTAAAATCAATGGGATCCACAAATGCAATGTTTCGAGTGAACATTTATTAATTTTTTTTAACGTTTATTCATTTTTGAGAGACAGAGACAAAGCACGAGTAGGGGAGGAGCAGAGAGCGAGGGAGACACAGAATCTGAAGCAGGCTCCAGGTTCTGAGCTGTCAGCACAGATCCCAACATGGGGCTCGAACCTATGAGCTGTGAGATCATGACCTGAGCTGAAGTCAGATGCTTAACCGACTGAGCCATCCGGGCACCCCTAGAGTGAAAATTTTTTTTAATGTTTATTTTTGAGAGAAAAGGTACATGCACATGGGAGTGGGGAGGGACAGAAAGAGACAGAGAGACAGAGGGTCTGAAGCAGGCTCCATGCAGACAGCAGAGAGCCTGATGTGGGGCTCGAACTTGCAAACCATGAGATAATGACCTAAGCCAAAGTCTGACGCTTAACCAATCGAGCAAACCAGGTGCCCCTTAGAGTGAAATTAATAGCACTGAAAAGGAGAAATATCCAAAATAAATAATTCTAAGCTTTAGGAAAGTAGAAAAAGAAGGGCAAATTAAATCCAAATAAAGCAGAAGGTAAAAATTACAGATATCGGGGTGCCTGGACGGCTCAGTGGGTTGTGTCTGACTTCAGTTCATGATTTCACGGTTTGTGGGTTTGAGCCCTGCCTCTGGCTTTGTGCTGACAGCATGGAGCCTGTTTTAGATTCTGTCTCTCTCTCTGCCCCTTCCCCACTCACTCTCTCAAAATGAATATAAAAAAAAAAAAAATCAGAGAAATTGGTAAAATAGAATAAAGAAAAATAATAGTGAAAATCAATAAAACCAAAAGCTGATTCTTTGAAAAGATCAATAAAATTGATAAGCCTCTAGTCAGATGAACTAAGAAAAAAAGAAGACAAAAATTACTAACATCAGAAACAAATGAGACATCGTTACAGATCCAGTGCACATTAAAGGATAATAAATGAATACTATAAATAACTCTATGCCTATAAATTTGATAACCTTAATGAAATGAACCACTTCCTTGAAGAACACAAGCCAAAACTTATAAGAATACATGATCTGAATAGGTTTGTATCAACTAAAGAAACTGAATCAATAACTAATAATCTTCCAATACAGAAATCACCAGGCCCAAATGAGTTCACTGATGAATTCTACCAAACTTGCAAGAAATTATACCAATTCTCTACAATCTCTTCCAGAAGATAGAAGCTAAGGGAATACTTCCTAACTCATTCTATAAGGCAGCCATTATCCTAATACCAAAACCAAAGATACTGCAATGAAACAGGAGAGCAAGATTTCTTATGAACAAAGACATAAAAGAACATCTACAAAAATCCAATAGCCAACATCATACTTACTAATGAGAAGCTTTTCCACTAAAATCAGGACCAAGGACATCCTCTCTCACCATTGTTTTTCAACATCATACTGTATACCCAAGCTAATGCAATACATCAAAGGATATGAAGGTATATAGATAGGGAAGAAAGAAAGAAAACAGTCTTTGCTTGAAGATGACATGATTATCTATCAGACAACTAGTATCTAATAGAAAACCCAAAAGAATTGACAAGAATACTCCTGGAACTAAGTTGAAGGATATAAGGTTAAGACACAAAAGCTAATCACTTTCCTATATACCAACAATAAAGAGGTGGACTTTGAAATTAAAAATACAATGTACCATATACATAAGCACCTCCAAAACTAGTTATGTGTGAAGCTAACAAATATATAAAAGATCTAAATGAGGAAAACTGGAAAATTCTGATGAAGAAAACCAATATAGAACTAAATGAATGGAGAGATACTCTACATTCATGGATAGTTAAGATATCAGTTCAACTTGATCTATTGATTCAAAACAATTGCAATCAAAATCCCAGTAACTTGGTGTGAACATTGAGAAACTGATTCTAGAGCTTATATGGAGAAGCAAAAGACCAAGAATAGCCAACATGATATTGAAGAAGAACAAAATCAAAGGACTGACAATACCTGACTTCAAAACTTACTATCAAGCTATAGTAATCAAGAGTACAGTATCAGTAAAAGAATAGACAAATAGATCAATGGAACAGAACACAGATCTTTTTATTAAAATTTTTTTCTAAATGTTTTTTATTTTGAGAGAGAGAGAGCAAGGGAGGGACAGAAGAGAGGAAGAGAGAGAATCCCAATCAGGCTCTGTGCAGTTAGATGCGGGGAGTCAGACGCTTAACTGACTGAGTCACGGAGGTGCCCCAGCAACTGATCTTTGAACAAAGAGCGAAGGCAATGGAAGAAAAATAGGCAAAAAAACAAAACAAAACAAAACAAAAAAACCTCTAGATACAGACTTTATACTCCTCAAAAAAATGAACTCAAAATGGATCACAGAATTCAATGTAAAATTCAAAACTATAAAACTTTTAGAAGATAACGTCAGCAAATATCTAGATGACCTTGGTATGGTAATGATTTTAAGATACAGCACCAAAGATATGACTCACGAAATAATAGATTAGCTGGACTACCTTAGAATTAAAATCTCCTGCACTGCAAAAGACAGTTAAAAGAATAAGACAAATATATAAATAAGAAAGAAAAGAAGAGCAACAATGTAGATGGAACTAGCATATTATGCTAAGTGAAATAAGTCAGTCAGAGAAAGACAAATATCATATGATTTCACTCATATGTGGACCTTAAGAAACAAAACATATGAACCTAGGGGAATGGAAGGAAAAATAAGATAAAAACAGAGAGGGAGGCAAACCATAAGAGACTCTTAAACACAGAACTAAGGGTTGCTGGAGGGGAGGTGCAAGGGAAGATGAGTTAAATGGGTGGCAGGCATTAAGGAGGGCACTTGTTGGGATGAACGCTGGGTGTTATATGCAAGTGATGAATCACTAAATTCTACTCCCCAAACCCATACTACACTATATGTTAACTAACTTGAATTTAAATTGAAAAGAAAAGAAAAAGAATGAAGAAAAAATAAGAAAATAAGCCACAAATTGGAGAAAATACTTGCAAAGACATATAGGCACAGGGGAGCCTGGGTGGCTCAGTAGGTTAAGCATCTCTTGGTTTCAGCTCAGGTCAAGATCTCATAGTCTGTGCTGAGCATGGGGACTGCTTGAGATTCTCTCCCTCTCTCCCTCTCTCCCTCTCCCTCTCTCTTTTTGCCCCTCCCCTGCTTGCACTTTCTTTCTCTCTCAAAAAACAAAACAAAACAAAACAAAACAACCCAGACATAGGGCATATGTTGGAGATAATGCTGGTTGGGTTCAGGATCACTGCAATAAGGCAAACATTGCAATTAAGCCAGTCAAACGACTTTTTTCATTTCCCACTGCATATAAAAGTTATGTTTACAATACGTGGTAGTCTACTGAGTGTGCGATAGCATTATGTCTACAATAACATATATACCTTTTAAGCTTTTTTATTTTGAGAGAGAGTGGGGGAGGGGAAGAGAGAGAATTCCAAGCAGGCCCCATGCTGTCAGCACAGAGCCCGATGTGGGGCTCAATCTCATGAACCATAAGCCGAAATCAAGAGCCCAACGCTTAACCAACTGAGCCACCCAAGCACACCAACAATGTACATACCTTAAGTAAAAAATACTTTATTGACACAGAGACACAAGGTGAGCAAATGCTGTTGGAACAATGGTACTGGGAGGCATGCTCCATGCAGGGTTGCCACAAACCGACTTGTACACTGACAACACCAAATGGTGGCAAGGATGTAGAGCAACCGAAAGTCTCTCATTCATTGGTGGGAACGCAAAATGGTACAGCCACTTTGAAAGACAGCTGGGGGTTTCTTACAGAACTATACTTTTACCATACAATCCACAATTGGGCTCCCTGGTATTTACCCAAAGGAGTTAAAAACATATCTACACAAAACCTCCAAACAGATGTTTACCGCAGCTTGATTCCTAATTGTCAAAACTTGACAGAAACCCATAGGCAATTGGATTAATAAACTGTGGTACATCCAAAGAATATTATTATTCAGCATTAAAAAGAAACGAGCTATCAAACCACACACACACACACACACACACACACACAGTGAAATGCCCATTACTAAGCAAAAGAAGCCATTCTGAAAAGGCTACATACACACTGTAGGATTCTAACTACAAGACACTCTGGAAAAGGCAAAACTGTGGCGACGCTAAAAAGATGAGTGGTTGCCCAGGACTAGAGGGAAGGGAGAGGACAGGTGGAGTACAGGGGACTTTAGGGTAGTGAAGCTATTCTATATAACGATGGATACGTGTCACTATATATTTCTCTAAATCTATATAGAATGTACAACAGCCAAGAGTGCACCTGAACGTCAACCATCGTCTTGGGGTGATAAGGACGTGTTAATGTCAATGAACCTTCATTGACTGTAACGAGCATACCACTGTGGTGCCGGTTGTGGGGGAAGCTGTGCGCGTGTGGGGTCAAAGGGTACATGCAAGTCTGGGTACTTTGTTTAGTTTTGCTGTGAAACTAAAACTGCTCTAAAAAAGGAAGTCTATTTAAAAACAACAACAACAACAAAAGGCAAAAAATGTGGTGTAGATGAGCTGGTCCAAAGGAGAAATCCTTTGTTTTCTGCACTGTTGCACTGAGAATTGTTACTACAATGAGGAAGAGCTAAGGAATCAGGCCTCCTGACAACATCTGACCTTGTTAGAAAACGGGCAACGGAAAGGTTCTATTTACCCTTGCCCTGCCACCTCCTTCCTCTCCCCACATACATCTCGGTCACTTTTGAGTGACTAGCACCTCCTCTGTCCCCACAGTAGTCAGAGTCCACTTTTACAGCCTGCTTATCTTGAAAGCAAATTCAATTAGAGATTACTTATCCGCAAGGTGGTGGAGGAATACAGAGGAGCCTACAATCTCACGTGTGACCCCACCATTTCGATATCAAAGCCAAAGAGGGACAAGTTCAGCCCTGCTGAATTTTCCAGAAAGACTCCCAAGAGCTCAAATCTTGCATCTTTCCCCTATCCAAAAGCCCGAGTGGAGTCAAACAGAAAACATAAATACAAGGAAATCCCACACCCCACCATATGAGATTTCCCTGGCCAGATCTTCTCTCTCCCTTCGGGATCTTAGTTTCCCCATTCGTACGATGGTTTTAAGCTGTTCTACGGAACCTGTAGATCAATTCACACATTTTTTAGCTTATGTACATTTTGGTTCTTCTCCATTCACATGAAAAATTAAGTAGTGACTCCCTGACCCACTCCTCACTGCTCCCCACCCACAAGCACTAAAAATATAAAATAATCTTTGGGGCACGTCGGTGGCTTAGTCAAGCGCCCAGCTTCGGCTCAGGTCATGATCTTATATTATTATTATTATTATTTTTAAATGTTTATTTATTTTTGAGACAGAGAGAGACAGAGTATGAACGGGGGAGGGTCAGAGAGAGGGAGACACAGAATCTGAAGCAGGCTCCAGGCTCCGAGCTGTCAGCACAGAGCCCGACACGGGGCTTGAACTCGTGGAGTGTGAGATCATGACCTGAGCCGAAGTCTGCCGCTTAACCGACTGAGCCACCCAGGCGCCCCTCAGGTCATGATCTTATGGTTGGTAAGTTCGAGCCTTGCATCGGGCTCTGTGCTGACAGCTTAAGAGCCTAGAGCCTGCTTCAGATTCTGTGTCTCCCTCTCTCTCTCTCTGCTCCTGCCCCTGCTTGCACTCTGTTTCTCTCTCAAAAATAAACATTAAAAAAGATTTTTTTAAAGAATCTTTACACCACCACAGACAATTTACTCTTTATTGATTAAAAATGAAGGAAACATGCAGCAAAATACAAAGTCAAAAAAAGGGAGGGGGAAGGTCAAATATTTTACATCTTCCATAATCTAGCATACGTCATAAGGAGGAACCTCCATTTATTGATACACCATTATTCTATCCTCAGATCATTAAATAGTATCAGCTGGCTCTAGGATTTGGTTCAAAACTTAAGCGAAAAACCCAAACAAATCCATTAGTCATTTGGAATAAGACCATACATTTCACAAATAGCATTGGCACATGTTACCTTGTGCTGAATTAGTCCCTACCCCCAGGGACCAGGGGATCCTGGGGACTCAAAGACAGAGGTGCACCCCGAACCACCACTCCTGGAAAGGAGCAAGGTCTCTCAACGTGTCACGTGCTGTCCCACCTGGGAAGTTTCTGTTCACGTATTTTCTCAGCATCACTGTGTAAGTCAGCAAAGGGAGTCCACCATACATCATGCAGAAGAAGAGAGAACACTGTCCTAAGGCTTGGTGTCTGGCTCCTAGTTCCCAGCAGGGCAAAAAATGAACCGAAAAGAAAAAGAAAGCCCCAGCCCACTGCTATTGGCATGCTGTCATTCAAACATGTCCCACGGTCATTCAAAGGTAATGGCTGGCTGGAGAAACTGAACAGGGGAGTGGGATGCCGCTGACCCCCAGCCTGGGCTCCAGACCACCTCCAAAGAAAATGCCAGAAAAGAGTGATGCCACCACCCCTTGGATTTATCAGTAAGTAGATGATGATGGCTTGCTTGAAACCAAAATATGGACTCTAAGGCAAGCCACTAGTCTTGTGCCAAAGAGGACACTGTCACCTTATTCCCACCTCCCGGCCCTCATTCTTCCCACCCGCCTAAAGAAAAAAAAAAGAGACAGAGAGAGAAAGAAAAGCTAAATATTTTTCCAGCAAGCTGATCAATCTTCTCTTCCTTCACTAGGCTCAGCACGCTCCCTCTTCTTACCAATCCTGCTGGGACCCTGGACTTTGGTGTGTGATCCTCATTTACTTTCCTCCCAACTTGCCATCCCAAACCCGCCCCCCCCCCTCTTTCCCCCCAACATCCACTCCTTTCCCAGTATGTCTCTGTACCCAGGGCAGGGGAAGAAAACCCATGACTGAAACTACAAGCTCAGAATGAGAAACAAAAGCTGTGACGACTCAGTTGTGGGGGAGGTTTCCAGAGACTCTCCGAGAGAAAACTAGGCGAAGCGATCTTGTTATTCGCAGACCAACAGTGCTGGAAAGGGCCTGAGCGATTCTGTAAGAGGCAACTCTCCCCTTTCCATGGGGCCACAGCCCATCTTTGTGTGTCATTTTAAGGCCAGATCGAGTGTCCCTTTCGAATACAAAAATTGTTAGGGCTACTTGCGGTTAGACAAAGGCTGACTGTGAAGCAGTAGGAAAGAAAATCGGCCCCACCGACTACTCACATATTGCATTATGAGTGCTCGTTTCGAAACCTAAAGAATAATTTATATTACTTCTATAGAAAATCAGATGAACACTGTCTACTCATAAATCCTAAAAGTCACGGCACATGTGGTTTCACTTTCCGTCCTGGGTCGGGTTCAGCGCACAGAAGTGTGGACCCCCTCCAAAGGGTCAGTGCAGGAGAGGGGAGGAAGGCAGGCCTCGCTGGCCTGGAGAGGCTCCTTTATTGCTGTAGAGAGCTCAGCCTTTCATTTCCTCATGACGTGGAGGCCAGGCAAATTTTCACGGGAGGACTGAGGAGCAGTTTTTCCTCAACTGAATTTTTTTAAGATTCGAAAATAAATACTTCCACAATGATATGACTTTTGCTTTTTCCTGTTCAAAACCACTGCTGGGAAAGTTCACTTTTATAGGCCATTACTCGGTGTTTTCACTACAATAGGTCCAAACTTCCACTTTGAAGGATCTGATGGCTTGAAGTTCGACTACAGATGTTTTGCACCAGCTGAAGTTAAGGCTAGCAACCCTTTCTGGAGGGAGGGATGAAGAGGGGTGCCTGAGAGCAGCTTCAGCAAAACGCTTAGAAACATGAACAAAACAAAAACACAGTTTAGGCTGCCTCCTCTGAGGCTGTGCTTTTTCCTAACAAAGGTTGCTAGAATTCACAACAGATTAAAAAAAAAAAAAAAAAAAATCACTAAATTAAATTCTCTGGGCTCCAGCTAAACAATCGCCTTTTAGTTGCTACTTCAGTGGTAAAGAGATATCCCAAGATGCCCACATCCTGTCAGGTGTGGGGGAACAGGCAGGAGGAGGAAGCCCAATATAGCTGCTACTTTCCACCCAGCGCCATCATTGGAGTAAGGCAAGATGAGCTGACCGATCTCCCTCCTGGGCCTTGAGGCACGTGGACCCCTTCTCAGATGGAGGAAGACAGGGGACACGCGCGGTAAGTTTACTAACGGAACTCTTTAAAGGGATGCTGGCCACTGGTGATCCGACTTTTCTCTCCCTGTGGGAAAAAGGGGAAGTGATGGCAGGAAGAACATAAAGAAAGACCTCTAAAGCTCCTAGCCGGGAGGTTTGTCGCTGGGTTCTTTGGCAGTAGTGGGTTTAGGCCAACAGAAGCAACAGAGATACGCATGTGTGGAATCTCCTTAGGCCACCTCTTCCAGGGCTGTGGTTTAGCTGATGCTGAGCTGGGCAAATCCTATTAGTTTCCCATCATCAGGAATATCCGAGCCTTCGACACCAGATGCCTAGGAATCAAACAAAATAAGAAGCTGTGGCTACTTGTGAACAAAATCGCAGGTAGCAATTGAAACTGACTGACACAAGGACTGTGGGAAGGAAGACAGTGGGGGACAGGTCCCTGGGATACAAACGGGGGGCAGATCAAGTGTCTTTTCCAGAAAAGGTGGGGGCTGGGTAAAAAGCTGGAGTCAGACTGGCTAATACTCTCTTGAGAGGAGTCAAGGGCGTGGGGTAGGAGGCTTCCTGGGAGGGAGAGGGGAAGAGAGGACACTCAAAAGGAGACATCAGGGGGCGCCTGGGTGGCTCAGGTTAAGCGTCCAAACTACTGGTTTCGGCTCATGTTTCATGAGTTTGAGCCCCGCATCAGGATCTGCGCCGACAGCCCAGAGCTTGCTTGGGATCTCTCTCTCCTTCTCTCTCTGCCCCTGCCCTGCTTGAGCTCTCGCTCTCTCTCTCAGAAAATAAACAAACATAAAAAAAAAAAAAATAAAAAAAAATTAAAAAAAAAAAGCGACATCAGCCTAGGGCCTCAGGAAGGCTAAATGAATACAATCCGCCATATTTTAATATTCTCATCACTCAGGGAATATAGAAACTGGTTCTGCAGAGGCTGCTGCTGTGTAAAGATAGTTTAAAGAAGAAGGGATGAATACCAGTTTGAAAGTGACAGATCGATTTGACTGAGGTTCTTCCACAATTTTCTGCAAATTCGCTGCCACTGTAATCACACAAACAGAAAGTAATGAGAAGCTAAGTAATCTCTACTTTCCACCATACTTTAAAAACTTAAACGGTAGCTCAGAATCTTCTATGGTCAACCGAGATGGAAGCAGAAAGATAAGTCACTCCCTAAACAAAAGTTATCTTTTAAACTTAACCCTAAGTAGCACAAATAAATCTTGAATCGTGGTCAGATTAACTTTCTTTAGGATACTGTATTAACTGGGACAAAACACACAGGTGAAAGAGGTAGGATTTGCCTACTCCTGGGCCAGAAAGCTCTAGACTGGGAGCTGGCCAACTCTGGCCAGCAGCCTGTTTCTAGTCCGGCTGTGGGCCGGGAATGGTTTAAAGAGGACGAAGACAGTGCATGGGCCACAAAGCCTAAGCTACTTACTATCTGGTCCTTTACAGAAACACTTGCTGCTTGGCCGTAGACAATGGTCTTTTCCTTCAATAACATGTACACATGGGCCGACTGTGCCTTTTCTTACTTCCTGCTTCTTCGAGGAATAAACCTCTAATGACTTTCGCTTACCTCTTAGCTCTAGAAGGGTCGAGTTTCACCCTCCGAAATGGACTAGATGTGGCTAAGCTTACTTTAACTCGTGACTTATGTCATCAGTCCTACTAGTATTTCCCAGAGACCTAAAGTGCGCCTCGACTCACTGCCACTGCAAGTCACAAACGTAGAAAGGAGACTTTCTGTTTTGTGAGGAACTGTCCCCAATAGCTGTTGCTATTTCAGCAACACCAGGACCGTCCCAAGACCCACGAGACCTGCTCAATGAGACAGACCTGGTTTTCTAGGTCCTCGATACACAGACAGAGACACAGGGGCACAGGGCAGAGCACAAAGTAGTTACCTATTACTAAATCCCTTCCATCGACCAGGCCAGCAGAAATAAGTTCCTGAGAGACGCCCTCGGCGGTATCTGCGGGGACAAAGCAGAAGGTGCTCTTTGTCACGTCACTACTACCTCTCAGAGGAGGTGCTGGCACTGCCAGGCCCAGGCTAGCTGCTAGATCCACAGAACCAAGGAGGCGGGTGGAGTCCTCTCCCCACACGAAGGTTCCTCCCACCACTGGGGCTGGCTAGAGGGCCGAATCTATAGCAGCCAGACGGCCAATATCAGCTCGATGTAAAGGTAACCTTCTACAGAATGGTGTAATTTAGAGGACTACAGGTTCTGCTCAAAAGAGCCCCCGCAGTGATGCCACAGGGGAAACTCCTATTCTGAGGGTCACCGTGGCCCCGAGCCCCATCAGCTCTGAGAGGCGACCTCGAGCGTGCAACACCTCCAGGGCTAATACAACAAAATGCTTTATTTTCAAGTACACCTTGAAAAAGCAAATTGTAATCTCTTCCCTTTGGAGATCACACCCCAAGGGTTTTGCTGAAGTCACTTTCTTTTTTATTCCGGTGGGCTTTTCTTCGTATCTAGTTGTTATTTTAGGTGGCACAATCGGATTGATGGGTGTAACAGAAATGAAAAGACAAGGAGAGAGCGTCCCTAAGCTGATCTCATCTCCAACTGTGACTCAGGGCTGCTGAACACTGAGCCCCCCAGAGGAACAGGAGGACCTGGCGGGGGGGGGGGGGGGAAGGGGCGGGCACACATTTGAGCTGATGACCAGTGTGTGTTTGTTTGTTTTTTTTAATTCTCAAGTTAGTTACCATGCCATGTAGTCTTGGCTTCAGGAGTAGAACCCAGTGATTACCAGTGATTTGAATTAGTTCCTTAGTATGTGACTCTTCCTGGTTTTAAACAGTGAAACAGATACACCTCTGCACATCTGTATCTGTTCTCTTTCGTACTTAGTTACTGATGATACCAAGATAGCGGGGAGAACAAGCACGGCACAAAGGACAAATGTGCTGGAGTCAGGTCACCTCCCCAATCTGAACCCTGAGTAACAAAGGCAAGAAAGAAACAAGCCTCATCTCAGGGAGAAGTTCAAGGCCAGAAGCTATGCATGTCAGGGCTCAGCTTCAGCCTGGGGAGAGAGGAGCCTGGAAGCCTTGTTTCTTCTTCACTGTCATGGAGAAGGACAACCGTGTTCAGTGAGAAGAGTAAGAAATCTGCACCCTGACAAATGTGGATATGAATTCTGGCTGCTCCTCTTTCCAGCTGTGTGAATAGCAACAAGTAACCTCCCCACTCTCTAACTTCATCATCTATGCAATGGAGACCATAATCCTTCCTTAGGGGCTGCTCTGAGAATTTAATGAGATATAATGTTTAGCACAATGCCTGGCCTACTATAGTAGGCCGCAGATTAGAGCTACACTCGTTACTGTTGGTATTACGGTAGGTTTTATAAATGAGGTTAGTAGCAAATAAATTGTATTTGAATTGTATTCATATGCTACCCCAAACCTTTAAACCAAGAACGTTTTCATCATCTTTTAAAAGCAAAATATATCCAAAGGACAAAAACTTCATGATGTATTTCATTAAATAATAAATTAGAAGTTATTTTGTTTTCAATGTTTTTGATGTCTCACCTCTCCCAGGAGTAAACTCGAATCGAATATCATTTAGTTCTTTTTTTGAATTCCTATGAAAGAAAACAGAATGTGTAAAGTCAACTGAATTCATGCATACAGATGCTGCCAACATGTACTAGGAAAGCTGTGCCTCAAGAAAGAACGTTCTTTCTATCCCCATAGATCATATGATTTGTTCTAACATGCTCACAGTGTAGGGCTCAGACCATACAAATGAAGAGTGAGCATCTAATAGTCTTACAAGCCTTTCAACTTATATTCTCCACTGCGGAATATAAAAACCTCATGCTAAGAGGAGAAGGGGATTAAGGGCACACTTATTGTGATGAGCACCGAGTAATGTATGGAATTGCTCAATCACTACAGTATACACCTGAAACTAATATGGCAATGTATGTTAATTATACTGGAAATAAATAAATGGAGGGGAAAATCCCAAGCACAAAGTAAACAAAACCAAACCAAAAAAGCCCTCATGCTTTTGAGGTGAATCTGACATGTGTACTCCCGTGCTTATTCCCACTAAGATGATCACATAAAACTAAGAGGAAAATGTAAGAGCCCCAGAAGGTATAATTAAAATGATAAACGATACAGGACAGAAGGGTTAGTATCTAAAATTATATAAAGAACTTACACAACTTAACACCAAAAACCCCAAATGATCCAATTAAAAAATGAGCAGAAGATGGGGCGCCTTGGTGGCTCCGTCGCTTAAGCGTCCAACTTCGGCTCAGGTCATGATCTTGCCGTTCATGAGTTCGAGCCCCGCGTCGGGCTCTGTGCCGACAGTTCGGAGCCTGGAGCCTGCTTCGGGTTCTGTCTCCCTCTCTCTGCCCCTCCCTCACTCGCGAAAAAAGAGTTACTTGCAAAGAGGAAGAAAAGCATCTTTAGAGTATTGAGGAAACAAACAGAAGCTGTTTACTTGCCTTAATCTGAGTACGAGGCTGACTGGGATCTTGGCTTCTTGTGAGCCTGCTCCTGAAGGCGGAGCCTAAAAATCGTTGACAGTATAAAGTCAGTGTCCGGTCTACCAAGCATGGAGGTTACTCACTCACGGTCACCAGCAGAGGAAATGTCCACGTGGCGGCAATTTCCTTCATCTCCAGGGGAGGCCAGACCAGTCCCTGGGACATGTTCCCTGCTCTGGGAGGACATGCACTCCAAGGCAACAAAAAGAACCAAGTGCCAGCACGAGTCAAGCACAGTTAGAAAGATAATTCTCAACCCCACGTGAAATTCCATACACAGCCATTTATAGTTTGCAGTTTTCAGATCCTTGTTTCCTTCTACAAGGGTGAAAAACACGAAGGCTGGGTTTTTCCCTTTAAAAATTCTGCCAGTGTAGGGGCGCCTGGGTGGCACCAGTCAGTTAAGCTCTTGGTTTAGGCTCGGGACGTGATCTCATGGTCACGGGTCCAGGCCCCACATGGGGCTCTGCAATGACAGTATGGAGCCTGCTTGGGATTCTCTCTCCCCCTCTCTGCCCCTCCTCTACTCGTGCATGCTCTCTCTCTCAAAATAAATAAACAAACTTTTAAAAAATCTGCCAGCGTATCACATAGCAATGTACAAGGTAGGATCTAAACTGGCTGTGCCTCAGGAATCCACCTGGCCTGGAGGTTCCAGATCTTCTGATGGCTAAACGAATCCTCTCTGAAAACTGTTAAGTTATTCCTTGCTTACTAGAGAAGACACATTCTATTTAAGTCGTTTATAAAGTAAATCCAATCTTTCCATCAGTTTTCATAAGATAAATGTATCTTTTCCAATACGATGGAAAGAAATGAAAAGAAAGCTTGGGTTCGATGGAAAGGTTACATAAAGTCGGCACCGTGACTAACCGGAAGCTTCTCACAGCAGTGGTCTCTAAAGGCAGACCATCACGGGGACACAAAAGAAAAAAAAAATCAGAACTTGCATTTTTACCTCTTTCTATTGAAAATGTTAGGGGGAAAAAAAATGAAGTCTCCAATGTCTAATAAATGAATAGACTCTGGAAAGCTTACTCTAACCATGGGGCATAAGGTCACGTGTTCTGCACGGTATTTGGAATTTCCTGAGGGAAGCGAGGGAGGGATTCACACACAGTGGGGCCCTCACTCCCTTGACTGCTTTCAGTGTATGAGTATTTGTGATTTTTGTGTGTGACTGACCACGTGCATTTATGGATTACATCACTTCACTTTAATGAAATCAACCCTCACAAAATTGACAAATATCTTAAAAAAGAGGAAAACAAGAAAATCATGGACGGGAGACGGTATCGATAATGCAAGCATAAGCGAAAGAAAAGGAAACAGAATTGCTGACAATCCTAGTGTGAGACGAACTCTAGCGGCCACAGAATAATAATGAGCTCATAAAAAGCTGACCAGAAACTACCTCCCGAATTTCTGATGTTTGGAATGTGGCTCATGTTATCCGTCATTAACTTATTATGCTGCTTAAAAACCTGTGGGATCCTTGAAAAACTCGCCTATTTGTATACCTTTAAAACTGTGAGAACAGAATCTCTAACTTGTTTCAAAATCTCCCACCACAGCAACCTCACTACATAAGGTTGTGTTCCACGTCAATCTCTGCTTTCTTCATCTACCCAGAAGGCAGACCGCTCAAGTGCACTCCTGCTTACCTGGGCCGTTTTTGCCGGCTCTGCGGGGGCTGGGGGACAGACTTGAGTTGGCTGTGCAGGCGTGTGCCCGGCTGGCTGAGGTAGATGAGCAGAAATCTGTTCTGGAACTTGGAGTAAACTACCCACGGGATCAGCTGTCGGAAATAGCTGTAACAAGAACATACACACAGTGCTGCTTCAGTTGAGTGGAAAGGGAGGGAGGTGTATTGACGGGCAGGCAGGGCCTCCCAGGGTGACACTTTCAAAGCAGTGTTTGTGTGGCGTCCTGGCACATCACTACATCTCTTGAATACATGTACTTCAAATGGAAGTCAAATATTTCTACCAGGCTTTTTTGTTATAACAACTTTTGTGAGATGTAATTCATATCCCACTAAATTCACCCACTGTAAGTATACAATTCAGTGATTTCTAGAAAATTTATACTTGTGCAAACATCACTACGATCTAGTTTTAGAACGTTCCCGTCAACTCAGAAAGTTCTCTTGTGCCCATTGACATTTAATTCCTCCAGCTCCCACACCCAGCCCTAGGCAACCACTGATTACTTTCTGTCCCTATGAGTTTGCCTTTTCTGGATCTTTCATGTAAGTGAAGTGCATGCTCTCTGTTGTGTCTGGCTTATTTCACTTAGCACAGTTTTCTGAGGTTTAGCCATATTACAGCCTATATACCAGTAGTTCATTTTTTTCTTCAGAATAGCATTTCATTACATCATATTTACTTTCAACTACATCTATTCTACCCTCTTTGCCCAATCAAATAGCACCTCTAAGATGCAGATTTAAGTAGTAAAGGGAAATTACAGAAGCTACATTTTTCTATGTCTTGGAAGTTTCTATTACTTATAAAGAAAAACAATTAACCAATGATTCATTAAAATATCTGAAATGCTTTTCAAGACCGAAAGCCAACATAGACATTATATATCTATTTTGCATGTTTGAAAGATTTCATAAATTTTAGTTAGGTAACTTGGGGGGAAAAGACTGATGTTGAGTATAAAATCAAGGTGAACATATTCAAAATTATAAGTTGATGAAAAAAGTACAATGGCTAAAACTTAACAGTTGAAAGAGAAAATAACTGAAAGGTCAACAAGAGAGGTCTAAGGGCTGACAGCATGTAAACAAAATTGAGAGGCAAAGAAGTAAGGTTTTGTATTCATTTAGCTTCATACAGAGGAAATTCAAGTAACTCTGGTGCTGGGGCACCTGGGTGGGTCAGTGGATTAGGCAACCAACTTTGGCTCAGGTCATGATCTTGCAGTTCATGAGTTTGGGCTCAGATTCTGTGTCTCCTTCTCTCTTGCCCCTCCCCTATTCACACTCTGTCTTTCTCTTTCTCTCTCAAAAAGAAATAAACATCAAAAAACTTAAAAAAAAGTAATTCTGTGGTTCTGAATTTTGATAGAAAAAGAGAACGTAAGATTAGTTTGAAATTGAGGGGGCACCTGGCGGGCCCAGTTGGCAGAGTTGTGTGGCTCTTGATCTTGGGATTGTGAGTTTGAGCCTCATGTTGGGTACAGAGATTACTTAAAAATAAAAAAATCTTAAAAAAAAAAAAAGATTTGAAAATATTAAATAGGAGTATTAGCACTATTTCAAAAGGGCAGTTTCCAAATTGCATGCACATATATGCTAACTTATATTAACTGAAAGGTTATACAAAACAAAGCAATGAGAGGATATAGAGAAACTGGAACCTTGAGCACTGCAGATGACAATGTAAAATAGTGCAGCCACTATGGAAAACAGTAAGGTGATTCCTCAGAAAGTTAAAAATAGAATTATCATATGATCCAGCAATTCCCTTCTGGGTAAGCCCCAAAGAATTAAAAGTAAGAACTCGAACAGATATTTGTGTAGCCATGTTCACACTGGAATCATTCACAACAGCCTAAAAGTGAAAACAACCCAACTGTCTGTCCAGTGGAAAGGAAAAACAAATATGATACATACCTACAATGGAATATTATTCAGCCTTAAAAAGGGAGGGAGGAAGGAAGTTCTGACACATATTACATGGATGAACCCAGAGGGCATTATGCTAAGTGAAAAAAGGCAGTCTCGAAGGACTTATGGTTTATGATTCCACTTTCATGAGGTATATATAGAACGGTGGCTGCCAGGGGCTGGGGGGGGAGGAAAAAATGGGGTGACTGCTAATGTGGAGTTGCACGGTTGGTGATGGTTGCACAACAGTGTGAATGTACTGAAAGGCACTGAACTGCACCCACAAAAATGGTTAAGATGGTAACTTTTATGTTATGTCTGTTTCACCACAATTTCAAACATAACAAAGCAACGAGCCCTGAAGTATGAGTATGAGCTTGTGAGAGTCCATGTGGGAATGCCACTGAGGCAAAGGGACAAGAAGATGACACGAACAACTCTGGGTAAACTGTAAAATACCCTCTCCACTCAACTTTGGAGAAACTAAGAATTAATTAGTCTAGATTAGGTTAGAGTAAGAAATAATCTTAAATGCTCAGAAAATCGTAAGAAGAAAAGTTATTTCTTTTCTTAGCAGAGGCTAAGTTGGGGATCATCCTCATTCAGGGACGCAGGCTGTGGTGGCAGGGGCAAGGGGACCCAGGGAACAACAGAAAGGCTCTTCCTTCTGCTAACATTTCATTGCCCAAAGCAACTGCCATGGCCACGAGTTACTTCAAGGGGTAAGGAGATGCAATTCTACCAGGTAGCACAAGGAGGAACCAGAAATCTTAATGAATCGCAGGGCTGATGTAAGTTCTGATGTAACTGGCCTGTTAATATGCTGAAGTGCAGTATTTATTTTCAGTCTTAAACTATATGATACCATGTAGACAAATCCTGTACATAATCGTGTACAAAATTGTATACTATACACACAAATCAAGTGGGAAAAAAGCAACTTCTAAGAATAGGGGCAAAACCAAACTGATTTAACGGGTCAAGATGTGTAGCTGGTAAATCACTACTGAGCCTGGAATGTAGATGCTGCCCGAAGGAAAAATGCATCCCCCAAAACGATTGTTATCTTCACGTAATGAGCGTAAGGCAGGCCAGCCCAACAGGATTCTGTTTAGTAGGACTGCCTATCATAATGAGGCAACAACTAAAGACAACATAATGTATATGACAAGAGAAGATGATAGAAGGGTGAAACCCAAAAACGATAGGTAGCATACGACAAATTCCTGGACAGATTAATGCAAAAAGACGACTTTCCACTTTAGGCGGCCCAAGCCAAAAAAGCAATTCATAAAGTCAGGCAGGAAAGGAAGGAAGAACTTCCTGGGCCTCCAAGCCAACCTTTTTTTTTTTTTTTTTTTTTAAATGTTTATTTATTTTTGAGAGACAGAGCACGAGTGGGGGGAGGGGCGGAGAGAGAATGAGACACAGAATCAGAAGCAGGCTCCAGGCTCTGCACTGGCAGCACAGAGCCTGATGCGGGGCTCGAACTCACAGACTGTGAGATCGCTTAACTGACTCAGCCCCCAGGTGCCCCCAGGCCAACTTTTGAAATGAGTTCAATGGCGCCGACTTACTGCAGAAGTCCATTCAAACTCAGAATCGATACCTCTGATGAAATTTGGCTGCTACAAATTCTCATTCCCATTTAGGCACATATAAAAAAAAAATGTGCTTACCATTAAAAACAAAACAAAAGCACACACACTTTAATGACTCAAAACCCACAACTACTTACCTCAGAATTTGATAATGATTCTTTCACTCGGGGAGACTAAAAGAAATACAAAAAAGGCTTATTAACTCAAAACTTAGGTTACTTGTAGTTCCAAACTGCACTGAATGTTGAAATGCAAGTAAACTCCATTTCATTCTGATCCATTAAGTCACTGGTAACTCTAGTGAAAGTTTTCTGGAAAAAGAAAATATCATGATGCTATTGTATTCTTTGTCCAGGTAGCCTTTAATACATCAATGTTCTATGGTATTTTAACAGTTCCCAACTTGAGGTTTATAAACAAACATGGGACTGAGTTCTCAGGCAGCAGGGAGGTCACACTCTTCAAAGTACAATTCTTTCTACTAATCATGAACATGTTATGTACATAATATCCTAGACCAACTGCAAGCCTTCAAGCTCATTATCCAACACACCCTCAAAGCAGAGTAATTTGTATTATGGGCTTCAGCTGGAGAACACTCTGGAGCCAAAACTGAAAATTTTGGCAAATGTATAATCTGCCACTTGAAAAATCTATGCTAAATTTATTTAGTAAACCATAACAGTTAGTAGTGATTCTGGATACAGGTAATGGAGAATACAAAAAAACAAAAAACAAAACCCTGAACATATCTTTAAACAAACATCAGTTTCTGGTAAATTCTACCAAGCATAAATTTAGACTACTTAAAAGGTCAGCTTAGGCTTTTTTAAGTTTTCATCACTATTTCATTGAAGAGAATCAAGGTTCAGGTGATAGCTAATATATCACAGCAAGTATATGGCCAACCCAACACGCTTTTTAACTTTATGTTTGGAAATAATTTCAAACTTACATAAATTTCTGTTAGAATAAGAACAGTACAAAGAACACAAGTATACCTCTGACCCAGATTCACCCATCATTAACTTTTTTTCCTTATCTGCTTTATTGTTTAGATGTTCACTTTCTCTCTTTTTAAACACACACACACACACACACACACAACCAATCATATTGCTCTTGTACTATCTGAGAATTAGTTGCATAGACTGTAGCTGTTTACCACTGAACCATTACTGTGTATTTCTTAAGAACAGGGATATTCTCTTCTATAACTTCATACTACTATAGTAGTAAATTTCAGTAAATTTCACAATAATGCTAATTTTCATCAGCTAGTCCAGGCATTTGCCAAGTTGTCCAGTATGCGGTACCTATTTTTCCCCTTGTAACTAATAGGCAAGCTGTGGAGAAGACACTTCCAGACCCTGAAAATGTTCTGCTCATCAAAAATTTCCCCTATACTTAGCACCCACTGATGATCCTTGTCTGACCTAATTTTTATGACTGCTATCCTGGCTATAAAGTGATGATTTTGCCCTCCAATACTCCTCTACATTTCCCAGTCAGCACCAGCAATTTACTGTAATGAAAAACCATCCCTCTCCCCCACTTATAATCTACCTATTCATTATTGGCACAGACTCATAGAGTCCTAGTTTTTAAGTGGTTTACAAATTATTACTGCATTTAAGGATTTTGATAGTTAAATTCTAATTTGGTCAGTGGGAGCTCATTCAATCTGGGCCTTGTATTATTATGATTTTTTTTTTTTTAAGAAAACACTTTTTTTTTGACAAAAGAAGATATTCCAGATTCATCTTGTATTTTCCCTGTGTAAGCCCTGGAATCAGCCATTTCTCCAAGGGGCCCTTGTTCTTTTAGTACAGAATGGCATTAAAGACCAAGATCTGGGCATAAATTGTGCTCACTGTTCTTGTTTTCCTGACTCTCTGCATACCTGGTAACCTCTGATTGGATACCAGATACTGTGAATTTTATCTTGCTGCATGCTGATAATTTTGTATTTCTATAAATCTTCTTGAGCTTTGTTCTGGAGTACAGTCAAATTACTTGGAAACAGTTTCATCCTTTCGGATTTTGCTTTATGAGTTGTTGACTGGATCTGGAGCAGTGCTCAATCTAGGGCTATACGCTCCCCACTACGTAGACAAGCTTTCTGAGAACTCTACCCAATGTCTTGTGAATGACAGGTTTCCACACTCTGGCTGGTGGAAATGGGTACTGCTGCTGGCTCTCTGTGAGGGCTGGGTGCTGCTACCCCGTCTCAGGAGGTTTTCTCACATGTATTCCTTGAAGAGTATTCCACTGAACCCTCACAAGGGAACCTCTGCAGACTTCTGAGCTTCTCTCTGTGTGTAGCTCTCTCCTCCCTGGTACTCTACTGATTTATCTGCTTCCGTCTCCCTGGACTCTTAGCCCTATTTCCTCAACTCAGGAAAACACTTTTCAAGCCATAATGAAGGGAATAGTCAATCAAATAAAACTGCTCCATAAATGGAAGACTGAGCAGAGAAGGACATTAAAATGGTTATTATAACTATACTATAGTTATAATACACATTAGCTTCAAAAAGTTAAGTAGAGACATGAAAGTGTAAAAAATGAACAAGCATGAAATCAAACTTCTAAAATATTACCATGTCTGTGATATAAAATAGACTGAATGGGATTAGCAGCAATCAGATATTGCAGAAGAAAAGATGAATGAATTTGAAGGCCCACAACAGAAACTGTGCAAAATAAGACTGAATAAAAAGAGAATTTTTAAAAAGGAAAATCAGTGAACTTGCAGATAATTTTAAGCAGCCTAATATACATGTTATTGGAGCCTCCGAGGTGCATGAAGGGCAGAAAAAAATATTTGAAAATATAATGGCTGAAAATTTCCAAACTTGATAAAAATCTATACACCCACAGATACATGGAAATAAATAAACCCAGGCATATCAAAATCAAATTGCTCAAAAAACCATTCAAAAAGAAAAAAAATATTAAAAGCAGCAAGAGTAAAAAGACATGTAACTTATAAAAGAACAAGACAAGGGATACCAGATTTCTCAACAGAAACAATGCAAACAAGAATATGGTGAAACAACATCTTCAAAATACTGAAAGAAAAAGCCTATCATTCTAAAATTCTATACCTAGCAAAAGTATCTTTTCAAAACAAAGATACAAACAATAGAGACATTTTTGGACAAAAAAACCTTAAGCAAATCATCACCAACAGATCCACACTACAAAAACTGTTTAGGGAAGTTCTTCAGAACTTCCAAAAAAGGAAATGATATAAAGATGGAAATTTGGATCTCCATAAGAGTCTATTTTGAATATGTGCTGAATTTTGTCAAAGCTTTTTTGGAACGTATCAAAATAAGAATATGACTTGACCTCTCTTTAGGCCTATTAATATTACAAGATTTCCTAATACTGAACCATCCTTGCACCCTACTCCATGTGATCATGGCATTTACTTTCAACATAGTTCAGTTTAGTTTTCAACATAGTTCAGTTTAGTTTTAAAAGACCCTCCTTTCACAAAAGAATTCACAGCATCAAAAATGGCTAACGTGAAAACTACAAAAGTATATAATTTTCTATGCTGCTTACATATCAGTGTATTAGGTTATAAAATACTATAAAATCTTATATGTATTTCAGAACTACAAAATTTTAAATAAATTTCTCTTACAGTTAGCTAGGGGGTAATAGTCAGACATTGAAACACTATAATTTTTCTTCCCAAATATTGTATGTTGGTCAGAGAAAACACTGTATCATCTCTTTCATAGGAAGCTAGAACTACAAGATTCATGTACCTCTACCTTCCTCTGATCACTTTAATAGAACATTACAAAAGAATACTGATTTAAGGAGGAATCATATGAAAAAGTAAGGAGAAAGTCTCTTTACACACACAGTCTCACATTTTAATAAACTCACAATTGTATGTAATCAAATGTTTATATCTGTTATCTCCTGAAGAGCTTTCCAAGGTTAGAATGTAATAAATTTTTACCAATTTTCCTTGGCAAAGTCTTTACAAACTTAGCTCTGCAAAAAGACTAGACTCAAAGACTTCAGCTGACAAGATCAACAAATCTTCAATGTTGACCAGCAAGTCATAAGTGCTATGACGGAGCAGGTCTTATAAGCAGGCAGACATGTACCACCTACCCACCATTCATACCACAAAAAGGTTCTAGGCGGTAAAAGCCACGATGAACCTCAAACATTAGTATTTCTCATGTACATTTCTATTCTTAGGAATGAGTCCTAACAATCAACTTGAGGCATTAACTTTAGGCAAGAGTGATGGAATAAAACCAAAACAAGACCTCTGTCTACACACACACACACACACGCATGCACCCACGTACATAAACACCAAAACATACACCCTCCAGGATATACCAACTGAAGAAAGGTATATTGTTCTTCTTCAGGCAGAAGGTTAGCAGACTTCAGGGAAAAAGTTTTGATTGTTAGGCTTTCAAGTTCAATAATCTCTTCTTCTGCAATGTCTCATCAGCCATTAATCCTATCAAGTGTATTCTCATCTCAGACAAAGTAGTCCCCTTCTCTAGATTTTGGTCATTTTCATATGCCCTAAATATCATATCCAAACAGATGTGTCAGTCCACTTTTTCACGTAGAATTAAATGGGTTCCTATTGTTAATAACTCGCTCAAGGAAATTCTATCACTAACCCTTGTATTTTTCACACTTCAGCTGTCAAACTGAACAGAACCAAAGAATATAGCATATCTCAGAGGCTTCAGACAAAAAGACAGAGCTCTAGCTAAAGCACACAGCTTAACAAAACTTACCCTGAGTTGTGAAATTGCTGCTTTCCCTTCCTCACTTTCTTCATCAAATTCATCATCACTCCACTCCCAGCCGCCATCTTCTGTCTTATGAAGGCGGCCACTAGAACCTGGTACTCTCCGAACCTGCACATTAGGAAGGGAGATGTGGATTATGGTAGTGCTTGGTATTTACTAGGTATAGTATACATATCTTCTACTCCTCACTTGCTCTTTGTGCTCCACTATCGGTCTTTACTCCCACGACTGACTTTCCCTACACTTCTATACTCTTGAGCCCAAACACCATCCAAATCCTTCTTCTGTCAAGTCACAGACCAAATCTTATCAATGGTTTCATGTTCCGAGAAATTTAAAAGTTTTTTCAGCCCCCAAAATAAATAAATCCAAGATAAAGAAGATTCTGCTTTTTTCATTTTAAAAATCACAATTATACCTACAGTTTCAAGAGAACTATAGCTGCACAAGTTTTGTTAAGAAAAACAGCAATTTCCTAACTTTTATCCTCTTACTCACAGGGAGCCACTTTTAAGTCATTTTGGCTTATTCTTTTTAAATTAACATTCATCTCTCTAAGACTGTGTTCTTATTATTACCCCTTGAATTTTTGGTTTTAGGAATTATCTACTGGACTTCGAACTATAAAAGATGAGAAGTTAATCCTATTATCAACCCCCCTCTTTTCTCAAGATACATTGTAATTTTGGTTAAATCAAAATTCAGTGTTTCCATGACATGATTGTATAAATGATACAGTTAAGTCTTATTGTGTATTACAATTACTTTTGTCTACTGTATAACTTTTTTGTTTCCCCTATAGTTAATATTTGCTTATTTTTATGTACTTGTCATATTCATCCCCAAATTCTCTGTATAAATCTCCTCTCACCATATTCATATACGTTATTAGGTATTCATCACCTCCCTGAGGAAGACCCTCACCAGAGCCTCCCACCTAGACTGGTTTCACACCAGCTCTGGACTTCAGATCTCAGTCTATCAACAGCTCTGTTTCCTGGACCACATGACTTCCTTGTTCTCAGTTTAAGCACTTCCTCCATTATTAGCATAGCACATTAACTGAAGCCATGCATTTCTCAACTTTTCGAGTCCATCCCTACGCTTCACTTATAGTTTGCCTGGTAAAAAAGTCTGGGTTAGTAGAAAAACTTTCTTTCATAATGTTGCATGCAACTGCTTCGTTGTGACCTGGCTTCCAGAGGAGCAGTCCGTGATCTTTCCCCTTTCTCTGGAAGCTATGGGATCTTTTTTTTGCCTCCAGTATTCTGAGCTAGCATGGCAATGTGTCTTAGTGCTGGTCTATTTCCATTCATTGCACTAGGGCTCTTTCAATCTGGAAATTCAGGACTATCTGTTTTGGAAGTTTTTCTTGAATTATTTCTTCAGTGATTTCCCTTGTTTTTCTCGGTTCTGCTTTTCTAGAACTCTTTACTCAAAGACTGAACCTTCTCAAATGATCCTCTAATGTTGTTGTCTTTTTCTCCTGTAATCTATCTCTTGGCCATCTGGGGTCTATTTTCTGGGAAATTTCCTCAGCTGTACCATACAACCTGTGTATTGAATATTTTCATTTCTTCTCTGACGTTTTCAATTTCCAAGAGCTTTTTGTTCATGGAGGTGTCACTGTCTATATGCTCCTCTTCTAAAGTAACAGCTTTAGGGGCGTCTGGGTGGTTCAGTTGGTTAGGCATCTGACTTCGGCTCAGGTCATGATCTCATGGTTGTGAGTTCGGGCCCCACGTCGGGCTCTGTGCTGACAGGTCAGACCCGGAGCCTGCTTTGGATTCTGTGTTTCCTTCTCTCTCTCTCCCTGTACCCCACTCATGCTCTGTCTCTTTCTCTCTCAAAAATAAACATGTAAAAAACATTTAAAGTAACAGCTTTATTGAGATATAATTCATATACCATATAATAATACCATTTAAGGCATCCAATTCCATTTTTTTTTAGTATATTCAGAGTTGTGAAACCATCTCTACAATTAAATCCAGATCACTTTCCTCACTTCCCCACACCGCAAAAAACACCACATAACCATCAGCAGTCACTGCCCGTTTCCGTACGATCCTCCCAGTCCTGGGCAACCTTGCATCCACTTTGTCTCTGTACATTTGCCCATTCTGGACATTTCACATAAATAGAATCAGATAATATGTGGTCTTTTATAACCAGCTTATGATGAGCATAAGGTTTTAAAGGTTTTACTCACATTAGGACATGTATCAGCACTTCATTTCTTTTTACTGATGAATAAATATTTCATCATATGGACACATGACATTTTATATATCCATTCACCAAGAGATGAAGAATCGGGTTGTTTCCACTTTTTGGTTATTATGAATAATGCTGCTGGGAACATTCCTGTACGCATCTTTGTGTGTACATGTTTTCCATTCTCCCAGGTATGCCTAGGAGTGGAACTCCTCCTATGCTCATATGGAAGCTTTGTTGAGTCTTTTGAGAAACTCCCAGACTACTTTCTAACGTGGCTGCACCACCTCACATTTTCATCAGTAGCGCGAGGGCTCCAATTTCCCTACATCTTTATCAACACTTGCTATTGTCTGTCTTTTTTATTATAATCAACCTAGTGGGTCGTCACTGTTTTTGTGTAGTGTGAGGAAAGGGCTCAACTCCACAATTCACTCTGCTGCCTGCAAACAGTGATTTAACAGTCCAGAATTAATTCATCAATTGTGTAACATCCCTTTTCATTCTAGTAGACAGTTCACATAGGCATACTGTGGACTAATGATATTTGATGAATAAAAATATATCAAAGGATGCTAAAGAATTGAAAAAAATGAGTACTATACTATTAACAAAGAATTACTTAACATATACTTTCAAAATGCAGAAGTAAATTTACTCTAACAAATTTCCTAGAAAACTGGAGTTAAATCCCCATTTACCTTTTTAGCTCTTTCAGAAATAGTTGGTGCTCTCTGCAGTATTTTTTCTTGAAGAAATTCTTTATTCTGCAGAGGAAAAATACGTTTTCTTCTTAAAAGAAGCTTTTATTGAACCACAGAAATTGACACAGAATATTCAAGCACAATTAAAATACCATATAGTAACTTTTATAAAGAAGTCTGAGGAACGCTTCCATTCTTTTATTCTGAGATTGAAGCTCCTTTAGTACATTACTACCATGGTTTCACAAACTGAGACAGAGCCTTAGTGTGCTGTATGAATATTATCAATGAAAAGTTTGCTTTACCCTAGGTCCTTTAGGATCATGGTCCCACGCTTCCAACTACAGTAACATCACACTTACCCGTTAGCTTTGGGAAATGAGAGTTTTACCAAATTCAGTAGTAAAACCTTCGAACTGAGAGTTCAGTATTTTTCACAGATTGTATTTATAATGGCAATATTCATTGTTCTCGTTCTAAGTTTAACCTGATGTTTAAATTAATTTATATGAAAAACACATTTACCAATTCTAAAGCATGTGTCTTAATTACCAAAGGTTGTACAAATAATGCCCCCAGCAATTATTTGATCTACTTTTCCAAACATCACTTTTGGATCACTTTTCCAAACATTATCATCTAAAGATAAAACAATTTCTGAGCAGTGAATCTAATTTAGGTAGCTGAGGTAGGTCACACGAACACATAAAATCAAAAGTTAGCAGTTCTTACCTTTGCTTTTTGGAAAAATTTGTGCCTTAACAGTTCTGCTGCTGTTGGTCTAAAACCAGAAAAGAACGTTTTAATAGTTAATTCAAGTGTAACTGTGGGTTTCCATCTTCAAAAATGAGAAAATGATTTCTTGAGCAGCAAGATAAAATCTCAGTGTTCTCCACTTTCCTTAACGGGCTAAAAAGCAAAAAGCAGGATAAACTCGGTACAAGACATTGAGTAGAGAAGAAAACCCAAATAGAAATGTTCTGATAATAATTATTGTAGGTTCTTTGCAAAATTCATTAGTGAAATGTTTCTTTTGGAATCATGATTTCTTAGTGGCTTCCAATATACTTGCTATTATTTTCTCAAGAATATTATTTCCCAATAATATAGACAATATCTACTTCAACAAGTCGTAAAAATAAATTTAATCTCACATAGAGGAAATGGACCAAATCAAGCTGCTTCTTGTCATGTGGCTGCTTGCCAGCCTTCAACTTATGTAAATACATAGTCTTAAAAATAGATCTGATGGGGCCTGGGTGGCTCAGTTGATCAAGCATCTTGATTTCAGCTCAGTTTGTGATCTCATGATTGCGAGACTGAGCCCTGCATCAGCCTCAGAACTGGACATGGAGCCTACTTAAGATTCTTTCTCCCTCTCTCTCTGCCCCTCCACTGCTTGCACTCTATCTCAACACACACACACACACACACACACACACACACACACACACATGCACGCAAATAGATCTCACAATTTCCTTTAAAAAATTGAAGATTCTAAAAGTAATGTATATATTCCCCAAATTGACTCTAAATTCAGTTTTTAACTGTACAGATAAAGGCATCATCACTGTTAATTGTACAAACTTTTAAATAGTATGTTTGAGAATAAAGAATAAACAATACTACACTTAAGAGACTGGACCTGATTACACCACATATCCCACTATGTAACTCTGAGCAAATCTCTTCTCTAAGGTTCTGTATTACCTACCTGGTCAAGCCCCTGAAGGCAGTGGTTCTTAAATACGACTGTGTACGTACTATTCTATCTGGGAGTTTCAAAAAAAAAATCCCAATGCCCAGGCTGTACCCCATATCAATTAAAGCAGAATCAGTGTGGGGGGGGGTGGTGGGGGGCATCAGTAGTTTTTAAAATTTCCCAGGTGGTTTTAATGTGCATTCACACTTGAGAAGAACCAGGGCTTCAAAGAAGATTGAGAAAACAGATTTGAATGTGCTATGCAAACTGAAAGTAGACCTTACCCTTCCTGTGTTATTAATTATTGTGCCAAAAAAAAATGTTTTTTAATGTTTATTTTTGAGAGGGAGAGACACAGAGTGTGAGAGGGAGAGGATCAGAGAGAGAGAGGGAGACACAGAATGCAAAGCAGGCTCCAGGCTCTGACCTATCAGCACAGAGCCGACGCGGGGCTCGAACTCACCAACAGTGAGATCAGACCTGAGCCGAGGTCAGATGCTCAACCAACTGAGCCACCCAGGCACCCCCTCTATGTTCTCATTCAATCAAGATTTCAGTATGGTCAACAGTTTGCACACCACTGCTTCTTATGGTTCATCCCTTTCTTCTAGGTTCATTTCCTTCTTTCTAAAGTTCTCTCTCTCTATGTATATATATATGTACATATGTGTATGTACATATATATACATATGTGTATGTACATATATATGTATATATACATATGTGTATATACACATATATGTATATATATATACATATGTGTATATATATATTTAATCCAAGTTAGTTACCATACAGTGTAATATTAATTTCAGGAAAATAATTTAGTGATTCATCACTTACATAGAAGTGCTCATCCCAACAATTGCCCTCCTTAATGTCCATCACACATTTATCCCTTCCCCCCACCCACCTCCCCTCCAGCAACCTCAGTTTGTTCTCTGTATTTAAGTCCTACGGTTTGTCTCCCTCTCTGTTTTTATCTTAATTTTGCTTCCCTTACCCTATGTTCATCTGTTTTGTTTCTTAAATTCCACGAATGAAATTATATAATATCTGTTTTTCTCTAACTTATTTCGCATAGCATAATACAGTCTAGTTCCATCCACGTTGTTGCAAATGGCAAGATTTCACTTTTTGATTGCTGAATATATATGTATATATATACATACGTGTGAATATATATGTGTGAATATATATGTATATATACATATATATGTGTGTATATATATGTATATGTATGTATACACACACACACACACACACACACACACACATATATATATACATACATACACACACACACACACACCCCACATCTACTTTATCCATTCATTAGTCAATGGACATTAAGGCTCTTTCCATACTTTGGCTATTGTCGATAGCACTGCTATAAACACTGGGATACACGTGCCCCACAGAATCAGCATTTTTGTATCCTTTAGATAAATACATAGTAGTGCAATTGCTGAGTTGTAGGGTAGTTCTATTTTTAAATTTTTGAGGAAGCTCCACACTGTTTTCCAGAGCGGCTGCACCAGTGTGCATCCCCATCAACAGTGCAAGAGGTTCCTCTTTCTCCTCATCCTCGTCAACATCTGTCGTTGCCTCAGTTGTTAATTTTAGCCATTCTTACAGGTTTGAGGTGGTATCTCATTGTGGTTGTGACTTATATTTCCCTGATAATGAATGATAATGATAAAGTAAAATTTACAGGAGTTGATAAAACGTGATTGGAAATTTTTGTCTGAAAAAATCTCAATTTCATGCTTATTCTTGAATAAGAGTTTGACCGGATGGAGAATTCTGGGTTAACAGTAATTTTCTTTCAGCATTATTCCGGTATATTCTGGCCTCAACTGATTATTATTGGGAAAGTGGCTATCAGTCTACCTGCTATTCCTCAGTAGGTAATCTGCCCCCTCAGTTTGCATTTAATAGATTCTCTTTGCCTTTGTAGTTTCATGACTCATGTACAAATGGGAAAAGGGAAATACCGTTTGGAATTTGGGGGGATGGTTCTTTAATCTGAGGATATAGGTATTTCATCAATTCTACAAAATTCTCAGCCATTATTTCTTTGAATATTGCTTCTCCCATTCTCTCTAATCTCTCCTGGAAAGTTTCTATATGTGCATGTGTATGTATGTACACGTGGATGTACATATGCATGCATGCACATGCGCGCGCGCGCGCACACACACACACACACACACACACACACACACACACTGAACCTTTTCATTCTGTCTCCCAAATGTTCATCATTCTTTTCTATTTCCATTTAAAAAAAATTTTTTTTAACGTTTATTTATTTTTGAGACAGAGAGTGACACAGCATGAACGGGGGAGCGTCAGAGAGAGAGGGAGACACAGAATCTGAAGCAGGTTCCAGGCTCTGAGCCGTCGGCACAGAGCCTGACGCAGGGCTCGAACTCATGACCGCGAAATCATGACCTGAGCTGAAGTTGGGAGCTTAACCGACTGAGCCACCAGGCGCCCCTCTATTTCCATTTTTAAAAATCTTTCCGTGTTGCATTCTGAGCCATTTCCTCAATATAGTGTAGTGTGATTGAGTAAGAGCAGGAACTCTACAGTCAAATTGTATGGGTGGCAATTCTAGCTCCAACATTTTCTGGCTGTGTGACTTTGGGCAATGGTACTTAACCTATGTTTCAGTTTCATTCGTAAAACAGCGAAGATAATAGTGTCATCCTCAAGGGATGATATATGTTAAGATGATGTATGTCCAGTGTTTACAACACTACCTGGTAACTTGATTAGGAGTCAATAAATAATTCTCTTTTTTGTGTGCTTTACTGGCTGTTCTATTTAACCAACCCATCTAAGTTTTTTTCTGAACTTGGAAATGTTCTCAACAAGGTATAATTTTGGCTTACAAACTGGAAATAGATGTTCTACAGCTTCTAGATATTTTTCTTTTTTAAAAAACTTTTTTATTTTGAAATAATTTTAAGCTTATAGGAAGATGCAAAGATACTACAGTGTTCCTACATGCCTGTCACCAGCTTCCCCTAATGCTGACATTTTATATAACCATGGTATAATTATCAAGATATTAACTAAACTAAAAATATTAACATTGCTATACTATTATAGAATTTATTTTTAAAAATATTTATATTTATTTATTTTTGAGAGACAGCCCGTGCCCATAAGCAGGGGAGGGGCAGAGAGAGAGAGTGGGAGATACAGAATCCTAACCAGGCTCCTGTCGGCATAGAGCCCGACGTGGTGCTCAAAGCCACAAACTGTGAGATCATGACCTGAGCTGGAGTCCGACACTTAACTAACCCAGGCGCCCCAATTACAGTCTTTAATATATTAATATTGGTATAACACTATAAACTATAGACTTTATTCAGATTTCCCCAGTTTTTGCTCTAACGTCGTGTGTCTGTTCCGCGATCTGATTAAGGACACCACGTTTCAATTAGTCTTCATGTTTTTTTATCTCCTCCAATCTGGGATACTTCCTCAGTCGTCCCTTTCCTTACTTGTGAAGAGTGCTGGTCAGGGAGTCTGTAGCTTATTCCTCAATCTGGATGTGTCTGATGTTTTCTCACTACAGACTGAAGTTAAAGATTTTGGGAAGGAACATTTCAGAGGTGATACGCCCTGCACCTTGTATCAGGGAGCATATAATAATCAATATGCCTTCTTACTGGTGAGGTTAACCTGGATCACTTGTGACAGAGGTGTCCACCAGGTTTCTCCACTCTGAAGCTACTATATTTCCTTTTTCATACTCGATTCATCAGAAGCAAAACACTAAGTCTAGCCTACACTCAAGGCAATCCATTAAATTTTACATTTTTGTTACTTTATTTTTCATTGCTAAGCAGCTTTGTTTGTTTTCTTGGTCACAGTCATATCCTTTTCTTATGGTTTTGATTTCTTCCATTAGGATTTTAATTATTATTTCTTCTTAAATTTTTAACGTTTTTATTTATTTTTGAGACAGAGAGAGATAGAGCACAAGCAGGGGAGGGGCAGGGAGAGAGGGAGACACAGAATGCGAAGCAGGCTCCAGGCTCTGAGCTGTCAGCACAGAGCCCGATGTGGGGCTTGAACTCATGGACTGTGAGATCATGACCTGAGCTGAAGTCGGACGCTTAACGGACTGAGCCACCCAGGAGCCCCAATTATTTTAAATATACTTATTTTATAGATTCTTCAGGTATCTCTGCATTATCCAAAGCTTCTGAAGCACGGATTCTCCTGTTCGCTGTGTCTGCAGACTCTAGTTTGCTGTGTACTATCTTACTGTGTGTTTTATAATTTCAGATTGTGATCTCTTCAATGGGGCATTATTTGGAGGAACCTCACGGACCTCGAGTTTTGAACAGTTCGAACAGTACAGTTTTCTAGTTGCTTCTGTCAGAAATAAAATTGGCTTGGCAATAATTCTTTTTGACTCTTTAATCTTGTGGGTTCCTGGATAATATGGGTAGTATAAATTCAGACTGTCAACCTACACAATGTCCAGGTCAGAGGATTTGATTATTCAAGACAAGTTTTTGGTGTGTCTTTGTGATGATGGACACATATTTTGTTTTCTGGTCCATCCTTTTACTCAGAAGGCTGACTTGTGGAGGTCTTAGTCTGAAGCAGGGATCTCAGTTCAGATCCCCAATGGCTGGACCCAAGATCTCATTTCCAGTCCCACGTGGGAGTTTGAAATCTAACCGAGTAGGTTATTAAAAGGAACAGTGTCCCACTGAGGGCAGCCACAGGAGTGGTTCATGATATTTCTTCCCTGATTTGTTTTTTTTTTTTAAGTTTGATAAATTTGTTCAGCATTTATAGGTGTTTGTGACAAAGTCTGTTATTTTAGTTAATTAACTAAAGCAGAAGCAAAAGTCTCCTATCTTTTATACCAATTTGTTCAGAAACAAAGTTCTAATGGCACAAGTTTGACCTTTGCTACCTATTTTTCTTACCTTTTCTAATATTTCCAACAATAAACTCTGAAGCCCCATTAAGTATACTGAAGACATGACTTCGATTGAAATCTTTTATTTTTGTTGATCTTCACAGAAATCAAAATTTAAAAATTCTTAGTGCTAAAAAACTGAGTGGAATATGTATGTGAAACAGAAAAATGAGATACAGAACAAAATGAACCCTAGTTCAGAATCAGAAGTTTTGGATTCAAGTCCCACCTCAATGACTAGGTAGCTCATTGACCTCACAGATAAAAGGTTGTACTCAGTGACTTCCAACATATTTGATTCTGTTTAATTCATAAAGATACACGCATTAGATGATCATGTTTATTCACTTACTTGGCATCCAATCTGTCTAGTGTTACCAAGTAAGGGCTATGAATTTTTGGTATGATTACTAAAATCTTTCCAATAAGGAAATACATATATGATTACGTGGCCTTAGATATAACATTGGCTATGTGTATTTCTTTTGTTATTAAAATTGTAAACAGCATTAAGATACTTGTTTGCTCATAACTTTTTTTTTTTTTTTTCCAACGTTTTTTATTTATTTTTGGGACAGAGAGAGACAGAGCATGAACGGGGGAGGGGCAGAGAGAGAGGGAGACACAGAATCGGAAACAGGCTCCAGGCTCCGAGCCATCAGCCCAGAGCCTGACGCGGGGCTTGAACTCACGGACCGCGAGATCGTGACCTGGCTGAAGTCGGACGCTTAACCGACTGCGCCACCCAGGCGCCCCGCTCATAACTTTTAAGTACAAGCTGAAAACAAGTCCTCCCACTAACTTGGCATTTTATTAACACAGAGAGTTCACAATGTGCAGATTTATAAAAACGTAACCAGGAAATAGCTGAACTATTTAGAGTATACACTGTATACTAAAAAGAAGGGAGAAAGTAATTAATTTCATTTCCAATCTAGTGTAATAGTCTCTGTATATTTTTTCTAAAGTTTATATTTAAATAAATATATGTGAATATGCAGAAATAATTTTGTGCACATGAATGTAGGTATGTGATACTTAGACTTCCCACAATGGTTCACATATTTGATGAAGACAAACGTAACCTTTATCTCATATTTTACCTTTTTTCTGGATCCTTTTGAAGGCACAATGAAATCATTTTCCTAAATGATTTTCCATATTTTTTCAGCATTTCTTTATCTTGAACGCCAGTTTCCAGAGAAGGAGGATCATTTTGTAGTGTCAGCATTAAAACCTGGAAGAATTTTCGATACAATATAAACTTGTGAAGATTCAGTAAAGTACTGTGGCCAAGATTCTTCAATATAGACAACCTCACAATACATGAGGCTGTATTTTCTGAAAGTTCACATCTAGACCAGTTGTTTGGAACACTGTTATTTAGACCTTTTCCACACAAACAATATCCTACAGACAGCTGGCTTCCCAGGTAACAGTAACTGTTGCAAGGGCTCAACAGTATTAGCAATGAATGTCCTTTAGTTAGAAACCTTTCTTCACAGGGCGCCTGTGTGGCTCAGTCTGTTCTGTATCTGACTCTGGCGTAGATCGTGATCTCATGGTTCCCTCTCTGTCTCTCCCCTGCTCACCCTCTCTCACTCTCAAAATAAAGAAACATTAAAAAACAAAACAAAACACAACACCCCTTTCTTCAGGTCCTCTGTCCCCTTCCTTCCCTCCCTCCTTCCTTCCTTCCTCCTTTCTTTTTTCTTTTCTTTTCTTTTCTGTTCTTTCTTTCTCTCTCTCTCTCTCTCTCTCTCTCTTTCTTTCTTTCTTTCTCTGTTTCAAGAGCAGGCAGGGGAGGGGCAAAGAGAGACAGAGAGACAGAGACAGAGAATCCCAAGCAGGCTCTCAACTGTCAGCACAGAGCCTGATGTGGGGTTTGAACTCATGAACCACGATATAATGACCTTAGCTGAAATCAAGAGTCAGACACTTCACCAACTGAGCCACTCAGGCTCCTCCTCTGTCCCCATTCTTATACTGCCAAACTACTTTAAAAAAAAAATGTAAAGTCAGGGCGCCTGGGTGGCTCAGTCGGTTTAGCACCCAACTTCAGCTCAGGTCATGATCTTGCAGTTCGTGGGTTCAAGCCCGGAGTCAGGCTCGCTGCTGTCAGCCTGTCAGTGTGCAGCCCGCTTGGGATCCTCTGTCGCTCTCTCTCTGCACCCTCTCGCTTGCACTCTCTCAAAAACAAACATTTAAAAATAAATAAATAAATAAATAAAGTAGGATCCTAGCAAAATAATAAAATAAAATAAAATAACAAGTAAAACCATGGCTGATTTTACCTATTCCTGGCTCTGTTTTAACATGACCCCTAGTAATCTGGCCTTCTCTTCCCAGAACTCCTCCAGCACTTGGATCCCAGAAATCGCTGATGCTGCCTACTTAATAGAGCTACGGCCTTTTTCACTTGTCAGTCTTCCACCTTCTCTGCAGTAACTGACTATTTTGATTATTCTGCCCATCCTAAATCTCTTCCTTCTCTGACTTTCATGGCAACATACTAGCTTGATGCACTGAGGTGTAAGTAATGAAGGTCATATCTATGTGGTGGGATTGGGGGTGATTTGTGTTTTTCTAGACTGTGTGACTTTTTTATAAAAGCATAAGCCATTTTTCTTTTGTTTTTTTAAGTTTATTCATTTGTTTTTGAGACAGAGAACACAGTGGGGGAAGGGCAGAGAGAGAAAGGGAGGGAGGGAGATAGAGAATCCGAAGCAGGGTCCAGACTCCTAGCTGTCAGTGCAGAGCCTGACATGGAGCCCAAACCCCTGAACTACAAGATCATGAGCTGAGTGGAAGTCGGATGCTTAGTCGACTGAGCCACCCTGGCACCCCATAAGCATAAGCCATTTTTCTTTTTCTTTTCTTTTTTTTTTTTAACGTTTATTTATTTTTCAGACAGAGAGAGACACAGCATGAACGGGGGAGGGGCAGAGAGAGAGGGAAACACAGAATCGGAAGCAGGCTCCAGGCTCTGAGCCATCCGCCCAGAGCCCGACGCGGGGCTCGAACCCGCGGACCGCGAGATCGTGACCTGAGCCGAAGTCGGACGCTTAACCGACTGAGCCACCCAGGCGCCCCTAAGCCATTTTTCTAAACACAAAGTCAACACTACTTTAAAATAAAATAGGGAATAAAAAGGGGTTGTAGTTAGAATTAACACTTGCTTTTCAGATTCAATTTATATTTTACTGAAATGGACTTACTAAAAGCTGGAGGTATTTCTCATTCCGAGCAAACAGGCTAACATGTATATGTTTGGCTACAATTCTGGAGTCACTGCCGGCAATGGATGAAAAGTAAACCCCATCTCCTCCCCCACCTCCTTTTGAGAAATAAACCATTCCTCTGTCCTCAAAATAGCTTCCCACTTTACAGTTATAAAAACTCATCCTTTTCAAATCCATTCACTCCTAGGATTAGTCTCTGCAAAGAAACTGGGACATGGGCTGGGGTAGGATGTTGACTGTGAACCTCACCTTCATTGGTGGATATTTATGATAAGGAGCTGCCCCGGTGGCCAGTTCAATTGCTGTGATCCCGAAACTCCAGATGTCCGCTTTGAAATCATAGCCTCGGACCTGTAAAGAACATAAAGGTGTACATGATTACTTTTGCCACCCTAAAAGCACTTTTATTTTATTTCTCTTTTTAGTAATCTCTACACCCAGCCTGGGGCTTGAACCCACAACCCCGAGATCAAGTGTTACATGCTCTTATGACTGAGCCAGCCAGGTGCCCCCAAAAGTACTTTTAAAAGGAAGCTTCTAGGGGCGCCTGGGTGGCTCAGTCGGTTAAGCGGCCGACTTCGGCTCAGGTCATGATTTTGCGGTCCGTGAGTTCAAGCCCCGTGTCGGGCTCTGTGCTGACAGCTCAGAGCCTGGAGCCTGTTTCAGATTCTGTGTCTCCCTCTCTCTGACCCTCCCCCGTTCACGCTCTATCTCTCTCTGTCTCAAAAATAAACGTTAAAAAAAAAAAAATTAAAAAAAAAAAATAAAAGAAGCTTCTAATATGTATCAAGAACCACGAAAGTGTTCATAAGCTTTTTTTAATTAAAAAAAATTTTTATACTTATTTATTTTTGAGAGACAGAAACAGAGCACGAGCAGGAGAGGGGCAGAAAGAGAGGGAGACAAGAATCTGAAGCAGGTTCCAGGCTCTAAACTGTCAGCACAGAGCCTGACGTGGGATTCGAACCCACAAACCATGAGATCATGACCCGAGCTGAAGTTGGACGCCCAACCAACTGAGCCACCCGGGGGCCAAGTTTTAAACCATTAAAGTAATCTAGAGTAAGCAAAAGTTAACTATACTTGGTAACAGAAGAAGAAAAAGCAATCCCAATAAATGTTCCCCAGAAATGGTGAAATTAAGTATGGGATACTCAGTTAAAAGAAATGTTACATAGTCAACTAAAAGCAATGTAAATGAATTCTATATGAAAATATGGAAAATCACTTGTGATAAAGCATTTACGAAGAAAAATGAATACAAAATTCTTCACAAGTTTTGATACTATTATAAAAGTACATCAACTATGTTTTTTAAAAATTTTTTCTTAAAAAAAACATTTTTTAATGTTTATTTTTGAGAGAGACAAAGTGTGAGCGGGGGAGGGGCAGAGACAGAGGGAGACACAGAATCTGAAGCGGGCTCTAGGTTCTGAGCTGTCAGCACAGAGCCTGATGCGGGGCTTGAACCCATGAACCGCAAGATCATAACCTGAGCCGAATCAGACACTTACCCGACTGAGCCACCCAGGGGCCCCTCTGTTTGGTTTTTTTAGAAAAAGAACTAGAACAAAATTGTTAGGCAGTAGTGGTAAGTCCTGTTTTCCAAATTTTCTATGTTACGGTATTGTTTTATCCTGTTATGGTAATATTTTAATCTGTTCCATAACTTAAAATGAAAAAAGATACAAGGGGTGTGAATATTTTCAAAGTTCTTAATGTGACCATGTTGCCAAATTTCTTTCCTTTTATACTGGCATGAGCACATTATAAAATTAAATATTTTCATTTTCCATCCTAAGCAACACAGGAGAAGAAATGGGTTGGTGGGGGTGGGGTAGGGTGGGGTGTGGTTTGAGACCTGGAATTAAAGCTCCATATGATGTGCTGCCTTGACATCCAGTAAGGAGGTGGGCCTCTAATGAGCCAAGTGCAAGTTCCCCTCTCCAGTCTGTTCCCGAGGGTAAAGTCCCCTAGCCCAACAACCTTGTTTATCACCTGGACAAGCAAAGTTCCTGCTTAGCCTTGAGTAGCAGGCTTCAGCTCCCGACCAGCCCTCAGAGTTAACCATATGAGCCAATCACACCCTCGCAAGGAAACCGAGGAGCACCTCGCTCTCTCGATACTACAAAGCCTGTTTCCCACAGCAACTGTTTATTCACTCTCTTCCTGAATACAGCCCCATGTGACATGCAGTGTCCTCCTCCCTGAACCTATGTGTATATGCGACTAATAAACTGCTGTCGGTCTCACAGGCCCAGAACGAGGTGTTGTGTCCCTAGGGTGGGAATGCTTCCCTCACCAACAGGGCGAATACAGGCATTATAATGGAGTGAAAGTGAATTCGGTTCTACAATACCAACTCTGATGTATTTCTAGGACATTTAGGTAAAACATCTATAGGGAGCTGGAAACCTCCACCTAGAGGCTTAGGAAATAAGACTGGCATGATATACTTTAGAAAATATAATAGGTGAGGGCGCCTGGCTGGCTCAGTCGGTTAAGCGTCCGACTTCAGCTCAGGTCATGATCTCACGGTCGGTGAGTTTGAGCCCCTCGTCGGGCTCTCTGCTGTCAGTGCAGAGCCTGGAGCCTGTTTCAGATTCTGTGTCTCCCTCACTCTCTGCCCCTCCCCCAGTCAAGCTCTGTCTCTATCAAAAACTGAATAAATGTGAAAGAAAGAAAGAAAGAAAGAAAGGGAAAGAAAAAAGGAAAGAAGGAAGACATATTAGGTGGGAAGTGGAGATGAGACACATTAGTGAGAGAAGAATTCGAGAACAAGCTCCTGGGACATAGAAGGAAAGACAGAAAAGAAGTCAGAGAAACGGCCTGACAGGTAGGGGAAGAATGGGGAAAACTACACTAGGGAAGCTGAAGACGTAAATCAAGGTGGAAAGGTCCAAGTGCTTCAAATGACAGGACAACAAACAAGTAAAACAAGGAATAAGGAATGAGCATAATTTGAGAATAGCAGAGTATCCGTAAGGTGGCTAGATGAGTGACATCTGCCTGCAGTTGTTTCAGAGCAAACGGAAATGGAGTTGTGGGCAAAACCAGTCCTTCAAAAACCAGAGCAGTGAAACTACACGTACAAAGATTAGGTCATTTAATTTGTAAAGCGGAAACTACTATCGAACCAGTCTTCATTATATTATTGCTTAGGTTGTGTGTGGTAGAAATCCTGAGTTGTATATATCATTTACAAAGATCTACAGGCTTTTTGCTGTTGTTGTTAACGGTGGACGGATCCTTAACCAAGGAACAGAGACACGGATCTCCCAGAGTTAGTGTAGCACATGTATCCCCTACTTTTTTTTTTTTTTTAAATGTTTATTTATTTTTGAGAGAGACAGAGACAGAGTGTGAGCAGGGGAGGGGTGTGAGTAGGGGAGGGGCAGAGAGAGAGAGGGAGACACAGAATCCGAATCAGGCTCCAGGCTCCGACTGTCAGCACAGAGCCCGACGCGGGGCTCGAACTCACAGACTGTGAGATCATGACCCGAGCCGAAGTCGGACGCCCAACCGACTGAGCCACCCAAGCGCCCCTGTATCCCCTACTTTTTAAAGGTTCCCGTTAAGTCACCTGGCTTCTGTGGAAGACCTACAGCAGTGCCTGTTTACTGAAAGAAATCCGGAGGATTTCTACTTTTGTGAAAAAGGCAAAAAGCGAAAACGGCATCGAGCGTTTGCTCCTATAGCCAGCCGGCACGGAGGCAGTGCGCAGAACAGCGAGACTGGTGCCGCCCAGCTCCTTCCCCAGCGTGTGCACATCTGCTCTTTTTCTCCATTTATTTTGTGCATCCAATAGCAAGATGTGTTCTCTGCTTTCAGAAAAGCCTAAAAGAAGTTATTTCTTAGGTCTGGGAACGCTAAACAATTTTTCCAGATAAATTAATGGTAATTGCTCCTTCGTTTTGCACCATTTCAGCTTATCAAAGGTTTCACAGGAACAAACTGCTTTGCCTTAGTGGGGGAACCTGTATACCAAACAGAAGCAAACACTACTCCGTTTTTTCCATTCTGTAACAAAACCCTAAGCCATTTTTAAAAGACAAAAGACAAAGAGTACCTGTTCCATAACTTCAGGTGCCATCCAGCAGGGAGTTCCAACAAAGGTCTTTCTCACTTTATTTCGGGTAATATCACCACCAGTTGCTAAAAAAGCACTAACCCCAAAGTCTGAAATAGATATAACGGCAAGGTATTAGAAATATGGCAACTAACACAAGTAAATAGGAAAATAATATAGTTGTAGTCCTATCCACAAACAACACATTTTCTCTTCTTTCCACTGAGGTTCTTGACTAAATTAAGACACAGTTTAACACAGACCCATCCCAACAGATTTTCATCCTTGCTCCAATCCATTCTATTAGCGTAGTCCTTCCAGACTAAAAGTCTACACCCGTTAACAGTAACCCCTCCTTCTCCTCCCCAGCCGCGGGCAACCATCATTCTAACATTCGGCTTCTATGATTCTGAATACTCTTAAGGACCTCAAATAAATAAAATCATACGCTATTTGTCTTTTGTAGCTGGGTTATTTTACTGAGTATAATGTCCTCAATGTCCATCCATTTTGTAGCATATGACAAAATTTCCTTACTTTATAGGCTGAATAATATCCCACTGTATGCATATACCATATTTTGTGTATTCTTTCAATCGCTGAGGGACATGTGGGCTGCTTCCACATTTTGGCCATGGTGAATAATGATGCTATGAAAATAGGTGTCCTAACAATTATATGAGTCCCTGCTCTCAGTTCTTTGGGATCCTAAACGCAGAAGTAGAACTGCTGGATTACACAGTACAGTAATTTTATGTATGTATGTATGTATAAATGTATGTACGTAGAACAAGGAGGGGGGAAGGGCAGAGAGAGAGGGAGAGAAAGAGACAGAATCCTAATCCCAAGCAGGCTCCACGCTGAGTGTGGAGCCCGACCCGCTCAATCTAAGGACTGTGAGATTATGACCTGAGCCAAAATCAACAGCCAGACACCGAACAGACTGAGCCACTCAGGCACGCTGGTAATTTTGTTTTTCATCCTTTGAGGAACTGCCATATTATTTTCCACAGCAGCTGTACCATTTTATATTACCACCAACAGCGGCCAAAGGTTCCAATGTCTCCACATCATCTGCATTTTCTAGTCTTGGGTTATTATTTTTTTCTTTTTTTAAAAATTATTTTGAGAGAGAGAGAGATTGAGAGAGGTAGTGCACACGAGCAGGGGAGGGGTGGAGAGAAAAGCCCAAGTAGGCTCTGTGCTCTCAGCACAGAGCCCAGTGTGGGGCTCCATCTCACGACCACGAGATCATGACCTCTGGAGCCAAGTTCCAGAGTTGGATGAAATCAGGAGTCCACGCTTAACCAACTGAACCACCCAGGCACCCTGGGGGTTTTTTGATAGCAGCCATCCTGATGGGTGCAAGACGGGATCTCACTGTAGCTCAAATTTATATTTCCCTAATGATTAGTGACGTTGAACATCCTTATGTGCTTATCAGCAATCTGCGTATCTTCTTTGGAGAAATGTCTACTTAAGCCCATATTCTTAAAGACTCAATTTACTTAAACTAAAAACAAAAATAGTTCACCATTTTTCCTATCCTGTATTCCTGCCTCTGGCAACCACCAATCTGTTCTATCTATCTGTGAGTTTGTGTCTAATATAAAAAAATTTTTTTAATGTTTATTCATTTTTGAGAGAGCACGAGCAGGGGAGAGGCAAAGAGAGAAGGAGACACAGAATCTGAAGCAGGCTCCAGGCTCTGAGCTGTCAGCATGGAGCTGGATGCGGGGCTTGAATTCACGAACCCTGAGATCATGACCTGTGCCGAAGTCAGACACTTAACCGACTGAGCCACCCAGGTGCCCCATTGTGTCTAATACATATATTAGGTTTCATTTCATTATTTGTCTGACTTATTACACATACGACAAAACCCTCAAGGTCTATCCATATTATCATAAATGGCAAAATTTCATTATTTTCTATGACTGAATAGTATTCCATTGTATGTATACACCACAATTTATCCATTCCAAGACCTTTATCAATGAGATTACCATCTATGTTTTCTTCTAGGAGCTTTACCATTTCAGGTCTTACATTCAAGTCTTTTTTTTTTTTTTTTTTAACCTTTTTTTTTTAGAGACAGAAAAAGCGTGAGCAGGGGGGGGATAGAGAGAGAGGAAGGCATAGAATCCAAAGCAGGCTCCAGGCTCTGAGCTGCCAGCACAGAGCCCGATGTGGGGCTGGAACTCACGACCCTGGGCTGGAATTCACGAATGTGAGATCATGACCCAAGCTGAAGTCAGACGCTTAACCAACTGAGTCACCTAGGCGCCCCACATTCACGTCTTTGATACACTTTGAGTTAATTTTTATCTACGGTGTGAGACAGTGATCCAATCCAGCTTCACTTTTTTGCATGTGGCTGTCCAATTTTCTCAATACCACTTAATTAAGATACTGTCTTTTCCTCGTTGTATATTATTCGCTATTGTAAATAATGCTGCAATAAACATGTATATTTCTTTTTGAGTTAGTGTTTTTATTTTCCTCAGATAAATACCCAGAGGTGGAATTACTAGATCATACAGAAGTTCTACCATAAATTTTCTGAGGAACCTCCATACTGTTTTCCATTGGCTGCACCAATTCACAGTCCCACCAATAGTGCGTAAGGGTTCTGGTTTTTCCACATCCTTGCCAGTGCTTGTTATTTCCAGTCTTTTAGATAATAACCATTCTAACAGGTGTGAGACATCTCGATGTGTGTGAGGTTCTGATTTGCATTTCCCTAATAACTCATTTATCTGTTGGCAACTGTATGTCTTCTTTGGGGAAAATGTATGTTCAGATCTTCTACCCATTTCTTAATCAGATTGTTCATTTTCGATATTGAATTGTAGGAGTTCTTTATATATTTTGGATATTAGTCCCTTACAAGATATATGACTTGTAAATATTTTCTCCCATTCAGTAGGATGCTTTTCATTTTGTTGATATCCTTTGCTGTATAGATTTTTTTTTTTATTTAAAAAGAATCTTTTTTAACATTTACTTGTTTTTGAAGGAGAGAGAATGTGAGCAGGGAAAGGGCTGAGAGGGAGACACAGAATCTGAAACAGGTTCCAGGCTCTGAGCTGTCAGCACAGAGCCTGACGCAGAGCTCGAACTCACAATCTGTGAGATCATGACCTGAGTGAAGTTGGTCGCCCAGTCGACTGAGCCACCCAGGCATTCCTGTACAGATTATTTAAAAAGATTTTTTTTTTAATGTTTATTTATTTTAGAGAGAAAGGGAGGGAGGCAGGGACAAAGAGGGGGAGTACAGGGGATCTGAAGCAGGGTGTGCTGACTGCAGAGACACCGATGCAGGACTTGAACCCATGAACCATGAGATCATGACCTGAGCTGAAAGTTGGGATGCTTAACTGACTGAGCCACCATGCGCCCTGCTGTGCACATTTTTTGTTTGATATTCCTATTTGTTCATTTTTTTGCCTTAGCTGCTTTTGCTTTTGGCATCAGATTCAAAAAATCACCAAGACCTGTATCAAGAGGCTTGCCATCCATGCTTTCTCTTAGGGATTTTATGGTTTCATGCCTTACATTCATTCTTTAGTTCAACTGGAGTTAATTTTTGCATATGATGTAAGATGGTGTTCTAGCTTCATTCTTTTACTTGTGGCTGTTTAATTTTCTCAACACCATTTATTGAAGAGACTATCCTTTCCCCCTTGTACACTCTTAACTCCTTTATGATAAAATTAATTGCCTATGTATGTATGGGTTTATTTCTGGGCTTTCTTTTCTGTACCATTAATCTATATGTCTGTTTTTATGCAAAGATCATACTGTTTTAATTAATGTGGCTTCATACTATACTTTGAAATCAGGGAGCATGATGCCTCCAGCTTTGTTCTTTCTTAAGACTGCTTTGGCTATTCGAAGTCTTTTATGATTCCATACAAATTTTAGGATTGTTTGCTCTATTTCTCTGAAAAAATGACATTATAATTTCGGTAGGGGTTACACTGAATCTGTGTATTATTTTGGGTAGTACATCTTAACAATATGATTTCTTCCAATTCATAGGCAAAGAATATCTATGTCTTCAGCTTCTTTCTTTAATGTCTTGTAATTCTCCATATACTGACTGGTCTTTCACCTCTTTGATTAAATTTATTACTAGATATTTTACTTATTGTGATGCAACTGCAAATAGGATTGTTTTAATTTCTCTGATAGTTCATTACTAACATACAGAAATGCAACATATTTGCGTGTACTGATTTTGTATTTTGCAACTTTACTAAATTTGAATATTGTAACAGTTTTCTGATGGGAGTCTTCAGGGTTTTCTATGTTCAATATCAAGCCAACTGCAAATGGTGACAGTTTTACTTCTTGCTTTCTAATTTGGATGATTTTAATTTCTTTATCTTGCCTAATTGCTCTGGCTAGTACTTCCAACTACATTGAATAAAAATGGTGAGAGTAGGCATCTTTTCCTTGTTTGTGATCTTATAGGAAATGCTTTCAGCTTTTTGCTACTGAGTATAACATTAGCTGTGGGCTTGTCATATATGGCCTTTATTATGTTGAGGTATGCTCCCCCCCTATACTGGCTTCATTGAGAATTATAAATGGATGTTGAATTTTGCCAAATGTTTTTTCCACATGTTGATCTGATACAATTTTTATCCTACATTTGGTTAATGTGGTATATCACATTGACTAATTTGCAGATGTTGAACGAACCTTGCATTTCTGGAATAAGACCCACTTCATCAAGGTGTATGGTCCTTTTAATAATGTATTGCTGAACTGAGTATACTGATATTTGTTGAAGATTTTGCATCTATGCCCACTAGAATATTAGCCTATAATTTTCTTGTGGCATTCTTGTCTGGTTTTGGTGTCAGGGTAATGCTGCCTTCATAAAGTATGTTTAATGTTTCCCACCTCTTCTATGTTTTTTGAAAGAGTTTGAGAAAGATTGGTATTAATTCTTCTTTCAAAGTCTGGTAGAATTCACTAGTGAAGCTGAATGGTACTGGAGGGTTGGGAGGTTTTTGATTACTGATTCAACCATTTTACTAGCAACTGTTCTGTTTAGGTTTTCTATTTCATGATTCAGTCTTGGTAGGTTGTATGTTTCCCGAAACATATCCATTTCTTCTAAATTGCCCAATTTGCTAGCATATAATTGTTCATAGTAGTTTCTCATGATCCCTTCTATTTCTAACTTTTTTTTTTTTCATTTCCTTGAATCCTCTTTTTCTAGGTGAATCTAGCTAAAGTTTTGTCAATTTTATCTTTTCAAAGAACTAACTCTTGGTTTCAATGATCTTTTCTATTGTTATTGTAGTCTCTATTTCATGTATTTCTGTCCTAGTCTGTTATTTCCTTCCTTCTGCTAAATAGGTCTCATTTGTTCTTCTTTTTTCCAGTTCCTTGAGCTATAAAGTTGTCTGAGACTTTTATTTCTTGGGGTAGGCATTTATCCATGATGTACTTCCCTTGTAGAGCTGCTTTTGTTTTCAGAACCAAGAGATTGGTGATTTGGGCGGGGGATGGGAATTGGGAAAAGAACTGCTTTTGTGGTATCCAATAAATTTCATATGTTACGTTTCTATTTCCATTTGCCACAAGGTATTTTTTTTTTCTTCTCTGACCCAGTGGTTGTTCAGTAGCATGTTGCTGAATCTTCATATAGCCCTACATTTTCCCATTTTCTTCACATAGTTAATTTCTAGTTTCATACCACTGTGGATAGAAAAAAATGCTTGATTTCATTTCAGGCCTCTTAAATTTATTAAGACTTATTTTGTGGCCTAATATATGATCTGTCTTGGAAAATGTTCCATGTGTACTTGAGGACAGCGAATATTCTGTTGCTTTGGGATGTTAAGTCTAACATCGTTTAAGGTTGATGTCTCCTTATTGATTTTTCTGTCTAGATGACCTACCACACTCTTATTATATTGCTGTCTACTTCTCCCTTTAGGTTTGTTAATATGTACTTTATATAATTAGATGCTTCTATATTGGGGGCATAATTTTTACAGATGTTTTATCCTTTTTTTTTTTCTGGACTGACACCCTTGGTCATCATGTAATGCCCTTCTTTACCTCTTATTACAGTCTTTATTCTGAAGTCTACTTTGTCTGATTTATCTACTTCACTTGTGATTTTTGTAACCTGAATCTTCTCTCATTTCTTCTTAGTCCACTGAGCTAAAGGTTTGTCAATTTTGGTGACCTTTCCTAAGCATCACCTCTCTACTGCTTTTCTATTTTCTATTTCCTTTATCTCTTCTCTAAATTTTATTATTTCCTTCCTGCTACAGCTTTGGGTTTAGTTTCTTTTTCTAGTTAATTTGCTATCTTATTTTTTAAATAAAGTATCTACAGCTATAAACCTGCCCCTTAGCCAACAGTTTTGCTATGTCCCATAAATAGTGATTTTGCTCTCATTCATCTGTATTTTTAGATTTCCCTTGCAGAGCTTTCCTTTATCCATTGGTTGTCTGAGTGTGTGTTATTTAATTGCTACAAATTTGTGACACTTTTAGTGTTCTGCTACTAATTTCTAACTTTATCCACAGGGGTCAGAGAGGGTATTTTGTATGTTATCTTTTAAAATCTACTGGGACTTAATATGTGGCCTAACATGGTCTACCCCAGAAAATAACTCGTGTGCACTTAAGACGAACATGTATGCTGATCCTGTTGTATTGTGTGTGTGTCTGTTAGCTCTAGGTGGTGTACTGTATTAAATCTTTCATTTCCTTATCTCCTGTCTGTTGTGTCCATTATTGTGGAGTACTGAAGTCTCCCACTACTAACGTGGAGCCACTTCTCCCTTCAACTCTCTACTTCCTTCCTATATTTTGCTAGCTATGTTATTATGTATATAAATATTTATAATTGTTATATCTTTTTGCGGTATTGAACCTTTTGTTAATGGGTAATGTCCTGATTTGTTTTTTTTTTTTTTTTAATTTTTTAAAATGTTTGTTTGTTTTTGAAGGAGAGACAGAGCGTGAGCGGGGGATGGGTAGACAAAGAGGGAGACACAGAATCCAAAACCGGCTCCAGGCTGTGAGCTGTCAGCAAAAAGCCCGACACAGGGCTTGAACTCACAAACTGAGCTCATGACCTGACCTGAAGTCAGCTGCTTAACCAACGGAGCCACCCCGGTGCCCCTGTTTGGTAAACTTTTTTCATTTAAAGTTTATTTTCTCTGATATTAGAATAGCCACCTCTGCTCCCTTTTGGTTACTATTTGCATGGAGTATCTTTTTTACATCCTTTCACTTTTTTTTTTTTTTTTTTTTTT